>NC_083292.1:15193868-15337449 GCF_963506605.1 Zootoca vivipara | reverse complement strand
GGAGTCGGCCCCTTAATCTCCGCAAAATGTCCTCTTTCTCTGTGGTAAATGGGGGTCTTTAAAGCAGGAGACATTGAGAACTGACCCTGAGACCTCCCACCAGCTAAGGCTAAGCACACACTCTGCTTCTGAGCCCTCTAATTGCACCAAGCCCTTGAGGCCAGAGGGTGTCTCCACATGCTCAAGAAACCTGGGCTGGCTGTGGTTTCCTTCCTGTCTGCTTCTCCCCTGCAGGCTGCAGATCTGCTATTGTTGTTGTAGGAGGATCTAAGTTGGCCAGAGGTGCTTACTTCTCCTGTTAGTGGTGCTAGTCCACATGGAACTTGCTTGTGATGCTATTATGAAGCACCTTCAAGGGTTTTGCTGCTGAAAATGCCTTCAATTCAGTCCACACCCTGCAGGTTATGAATCCACCTCCAGCCGCAAAGAGTCATGAAGCAAAAGAGCACCCCCCCCCCTTTTTTTTTTGCTCGGCTGCTGTCTGGCACTACCAGAAAGTGCAGAGGTGTCACCTGTTCTGCAAAAGCAGATCGCGAAGTCGTATTGCCAGTGAGAGGGCTGTGGCGTCAGAGGAGGGCTGAAGGGAGCGCCCTCCTGCCCAAGCGATGGCACCTGGGCCATTGGAAGCAGCAATGCTGCTGAATATCAGCTTCAGGAAACTGCAGGAAGGGAAAGGGCTATAGGGAATGAATCCTGCCTGAAGGTTTCCCTGCCTGATGCCCCCCCCCTTTTGGCCTGATCAGGTTTCAGCCTATTCTGTTTTTAGTCAGGTGTGGGTGGGTGGAAAAACACCTTCATATGCCGTGAAAGAACATTAGTGTGTCATTCAAGGGGGTGCATCAATGATGGGTTGTGGTGTTGGTCAATTTGGAGGGCCATAGGAACCAGCTCCAAGGGCCGAGGTCCCTTCACTGCCTCCGTCCCAATAAAATATTTGAGGAGAAAGGGGTAGGGTGGAAAAAAAAACACCACAGAAAATGGGATGGGAAGTCATTACAACAAAGGGAAAAAATACAATGTATTGGAATTTTATGTGAAATTTGGAAATTGACAGGAACTTGCCTTATGGTTTACTTTTGAAAGAAAAGATGGGGCATTAAGACAGAAAATAATAACTGGTTGACATTTGTCCTCTGATCTGAATAAATGCACAAGCATTAAAGCAATGGGTAAAGGGCATCACCCACCCCTCAATTGCAGCATCTGCTCCTTGGTTTTTTTCTCTTAGGAGAAAGAAAGGTGTGGGTTCTGAATATAATTGGTGAAATTGGTTCATGGTGCAAGCTGCCCAGCCTTCATCCCTGGCACGTGGGCAGCCCTGCCCTTGAAAGCATTTCTTGCAGCCCCCTCTGCGCCCTTGATGGAGTGCTCATCAAGAGGCACTTTGAGCAAAAGGAACCGGATGTCTCGTCCTAATAACAGGATGCCATGCAAACAGCCAGCTGGTGAGTTGGCTGTCCAAGTGTAGGCCTTGCCTTAGAGGCAAGTCTTCACATTCCGTCCTAGTTCCAGCTCCAGAAGAATGTTGCATCCCCTCCGTAATGATAACGTTGCGCCGGCCCGGCGTGACTAATTAGTGGCTGAGAAAAACACTAATAAGCAGAGAGTCACTTAATTGGCTCTTCTTACAGAAGAGGCTTCCTGAAAAGGAAAACTGTAATTAATGCTGAATAATGGAGCAAAAGCCAGAAGCGGGATGCATTTTTAGGCCATGTGAGATGAAGGCATTTACACACATGACACGGAATTGACGCCGGTTTGTTCAGAGAGCTTGGCACTGAAGCTTGACGTCCTGGTTCACACCTCGGAAAGTTTTGTGCTGAGGCTGCCTTGCAGAGCAAGCAACGGTTTGCACCAACGTGTCTAGAGACCAAGGTTTCACGGAACACATTCATTGTTTCTGACAAAGAATTTGGACGTCGCCTGACATCTGAAGGTGGAGACCACCACAAATGGGAGCAACTTAAGCCAGTGAGCGGATGAGTCACAGACACATTGCATTTTTATTATGTTGGTCGCCAGATTTTTAATTTTTTTTGTCTAACCACCTTGTTTTGATGCAGGTGCAGCTTAGACGGTGATTCATGCTTTCGTTGTTTTTTCTTTCCACCACACAGACGACTGCATCATTTTAAAGGTGTTTCAAGTTGGGCAGCTTTCCTCCCAGCACTTTAGAAAGTTTCCCCATTTCCTTGCCTAGTCCAGAGTTTCTCTTCCCATCCATTCTTGAGGACTGGGGAACCGCAGCAGAGAGGCAGGCAGGCAGACAAACATACAGGTCTATCCCCACTCATCCTGCAAATGAGATGGGAGCTGCCTTTTAGCCCTGTGCTTGTTTGCTGCTTTTCAGAGAGTGAGTGCTTCCCAAAGTAGCTCATGACATCAATTTAAAAAGGAGAGAGCGTGAGAATTGCAAGCTAAAGAAACCCACAAGGCATTTAGAGCAGGCATCCCCAAACCGCGGCCCTCCAGATGTTTTGGCCTACAACTCCCATGATCCCTAGCTAATAGGACCAGTGGTCGGGGAAGATGGGAATTGTAGTCCAAAACATCTGGAGGGCTGAAGTTTGGGGAGGCCTGATTTAGAGGGTGGAGGGCGGGGCAGAGGGGTGGGGTTTTAAGGAGAAGGGAGGAGGAGATTATGTCTTCAAGGACAAACCATAAGTGGTGAGCAGATGATTTTAACCAGTGAAATCCTCTTGGCTGAACAAGGGTTGGTGGTGTGGGTCAATGGAGGGGGTAGGCAGCCCCCCTCCCGCTTGCTCCTACATTCCCTAGGACAGCTAGCTGTTGGCGCTCAGCCTTCTTTCTGGTGGGACAGAGGAGGGGAGGGAGGAGGGAAGAGAAACTCCCTGGAGCTCCTCCTTCTCTAGCCAGGCTAGACTTCCCCTTCTGCCATGGTGGTTGGCAAGAAGGCAAGTGTAACCTACACATGCCTGTGGGTCGTTCTCCCCCCCCCCATCAGTGGCAGGTACCCTTCAGCTCTGCCGTCATGAAACCCTCTGGCCACTGGCATGTGGCGTTTGACTGCAAAGAGTCAGCACCAGGGACGGACTTTGGTCATTGTTGGCAGCCTGGAACCCTGAGCGAACCCAAAATCTGGCGGCCCCCAAATGAATCTTCTCACTTATGGATCTTCTCAATTCTGTGCCCCCTCGCTCAGCGCCCGTAATCAGACACTGGATAGCACTCTGGGTAGGGCACTCTGCACGCTACTGGGGGCACTCTCGCCTCACAGCAGTTCCCTTGTTTAAAGATGTGAAATCGGAGACTTAAGCTTAGAAGTCTCCACCAGCGCCCATCTCCCAACGCAGATTTTGGCTGCCAAATGTTGGCTGGCTTAGCTCAAACACTAGCCTGACTCTTGCTTGGGCTCTCTCTCTCCAAAATGGAGTAGGCAATGTCAATATATTAAAGATTTTAAAGGTGGGGGAAGTTTCATGTTCTCCCCCGCCCACCGATTTTATTTCTCATTGTGTTTATAAAACCACGCTTTGTTCATTCGGATCCCATGATGACAAAACAGAAGAACGGTATAAAATGTTGCTGGGGAGGATGAAACCATAGCCTGTTAATCAGATCGAAAAGCCAAGAAAGTGCCATTTCCCAAATGCACTCAGGCATCTCCTGCAAAGGCTAGCAGAAAGAGATGGTGCTTCGCTTGCCCTTTGAAAGACGGAAGGGGCACCCCAGCTGGCAGAACTCGGGGGGGGGGGGCACAGTGGAGAGGGCCACATCCTGGCTCACTGCACAATGAGCCATGCCCATTTACAGGAACATCAGAAGGGTTCCCATCAGCAGTTCTCAAGAGTCTGGGCTGTCATAAAAACAAAACTACAGTACAAGCAAATATGTTTTGACATCTGTTGAAAACCTGTTTATTCAACCCACCACTTGCTGATTTTTAACACCTACCTTTAAGCGATAATGGTTTTTTTTTTTTTTTTTGAAATGTTTCCTGCTATGGATTGCTGTGCTTATAGCTTCAATTTATTAATGTGGCTCTTCCTGGTGGGCTGAAACAGGACATGCTCATAAATGGTGGATGCAAATTGCCTTGGATCAAAGCTCAAATGCAGGTGGGGAGATGAGAGATCAAAGTCAAGTTCCCCAGTGGGAAGTGGGTTATCAGTCTTTCAGGCTGTGCCTTGTGACTCCTTCAGTAGGATGACTCTGCTGCTCAACAGCATCACCTTGAACCTGCACCATCCCCAGTAGCAACATGTGGGCAGCCCATGTGGGATTTGGAGGGGCTGCTCCGCCCAGCAACTGAGCCACTGAGTCTTGCAGTTTCCAGGTCAGTCTTGAAGAAAGCTCATGCAGAGCACATGGTAGTAATCCAATCTCAAGGGTGATCCAATGTTTGAGTCATTCACTGTGGCAAAACTATCCCTATCCTGGAAGGCCAGAGCAACAATCTCGCAACAGTGACCATCAGCAACAACAGTTCAAGAATGGTCCTTGGATGTTTGTGGGGAGTGCAGCCTCCTCCAGAATAATCTGCCTAATTCCTCTGGCTATGAACCACCTGCCCACAGAACCTCAAGCTCGCCAGGGTTCAGACTTGGCTTATAGGCTTCCAGGATGTGCGCATCCAGCCCTGAGTCGGACGTCGCAGAGAAACAGAGCCTGCAATCCTCTGTATTGTGTCGCCACTGTGCTCCGAAATCCAGGGATGCCCCCAAACGACTTTGCACAGTTGTCAAACAGCACCAGGGAGAAGATGGCACCCCATGGCACCCCACGGCACAAGCCACAGCAGGTCAAGGTACCTCTGCCCGATGCCACTCTCCGAAACTGGCCCTGCAGACAGGAGGGGAACCACTTAAACACGGCGCCTCCCATTCCCAGCCTTCAAAGATGGATTGGGGAGATGCTTTCTGCTGATACGTTTTCTGCAAAGGATTGCTGCGCCTCATTTGCTATCTCCGTTTATGTTTGTTTTAAAAAGAAAACGGTGGATGTCGGCACCACCGTCTCAAGCGGGCTTGTGTTCTGCTGAAGGGAAGGGCCTCTCCCCCCCCCCCCAATTCCTGTGACCTTTGATTCTGCTCTGGGAGGAATCAGTCACCCATCAACTGGCCTGGTGAGCTGTCTATTAAACTCCGGTTCCCTTTGGTGGTTTCTGTTATTTTGGTCATTTTTTCCAACTGAAAGCAATGTGTCTGGGTACTCAATGGGCAGATTGTTCCCCCCCCTTCGCATTTTACACCATCATCTGATTAGAAACCTGTCAGGAGAAGGAGTAAGGAGGGAAAATGGTCTCCTCACCCTGGTAGGAAGGTCCCTATATTCCAGCAAACGGCCAGAGTTTTTAAAGCAGAGCCTTCTCAGCGTGGCCCCAATGGAAACCTCAGGAGAACCATATTGTAGCAGAAGAAGCAAGTTAAGGGGACAAGACCCTTTGGAATTCAGATGTCCTGATTGGCCAATTCTTCTGCTTCTGGGGCACAATGGTGAAAAGAAATGGCTAAAATCAGCTTTAAAAACAAAACATGGAAACATCAGGAGAACCATATTGTAGTAGCAGAAGAAGCAAGTTAGGGGGACAAGACCCTTTGGAATTCAGATGTCCTGATTGGCCAATTCTTCTGCTTCTGGGGCACAATGGTGAAAAGAAATGGCTAAAATCAGCTTTAAAAACAAAACAAAACAAACTTCCAGAACTGAAGAGTCTGAAAGATCACTGCTCTTGCATTGTTGTTGTTGTTCTGTCTTTTAAAATTAGCCCTACAGATTTCTTACAAAAAAAGATAACGAACGTAGCCCCAAAGCAACTTACAAAGTTCAGAAGGTTACCAAAACACATAAAACACAAACCGTTAACAATGCCTGTTTTAAAGCCATTTAGAGCAGGAGCCCCTCCCTCTCTTTTGCCTGCCCCAGCCATCATCATCATCACCATCACCATCATCATCATCATCATTATCATTATACCGCCCTTCATCTATAGATTTTAGGGCAGTTCACAGCATAAAGAAGACAGTCCACATTTTCCCACTGTGTCTTCCTGTGCCCCGCACGAAGCCCACCTAGGAGAGACCCCAGCCCCAAGCTTTGCTGGGATGTGTGTGTGCCTACTCCCTCTTTGCTTGAGGTGTCTCCCTACACGGATGACACCGGATCCCTGCATCACAGGGGGTTGGACTAGATGACCCTTGGGGACCCTTCCAACTCTATGATAAGAATCTACAAAGCTGCCTTATCCCAAGTCAGAGCATTGGCCCATCTAGCTCAGGTTTCTCTCCTCTGACTGGCAGTGGCTGTCCAGGGTTTCAAGGCAAGGATCTTTCTTGGCCAGCTGTTAACTGGAGATGACGAGGATTGAACCTCCCAAACTGCATCCCTGTTCCTCCAGAGGGAGTGCAGCCCCCCCCCCTCCAGAAGTAAACTCCCCAACGTGGAAACAGCTCACTCACAAAGTCTCCATCTCACCCGGATTCGGTCTCAGTTTGTTGACCCTCCATCCAGCTCTCCGCTACATCCAGGTCCCTGTCTGGAACAGTTGCAGCCTCCCCTGGTTAAGAAACACAAGGAGGACAGAGGAAGAGATCCATTTGCAATTCTAATGAGCAATTTACGGAGGAAGAATGCAGTGGAGCGATTTGTGAACACAAAGAGAGGAAGAGAGTAGGCAGCCCTTCTAAAGGCAACCCTGGGCACCCTGGCAGGATCTCACATCCCCCCCCCAAGCCATTGGCTCACTGTCTGGCTCTCTCTCTCTCTGGCCACTCCCCTTTATAAAGTCCACCTGCTGTTGCTCAGCCTCACCTAATGGACCTAAATCCCTGCAGGAGAAGATCCGAAGAGCAGGCAAACATCCCTCCGTGGATTCCAAAGCCAGCCCCAGCTAGTGCCTCAGTTTCCCCAAAGGTATGTAACACAACTGCCTCGTTGGCCAGGGTAAACAGTGGCTTGGGCAGCCTCCGTCACTCCCTTGAGCAGAGAGAGACCTGTCTCCCTTTCAGGTACACAAAATTTGCTGTATTTAATGACGCTGATATATCCTGATAAGCAGGCTCAGGGACACTGCCTTCTCTGGCTCCTTCGAAGCTAGGTCGTTATTTATCCGCACCTACCAGGATTTCTTCTAGGGAGCCAAAGGATCTGCATAAACATTTCTCATTTCGTATGTGAAGTTCCTCCTGGCTGGGCTCCAGGGCCAAGGGTGTTCTTGTGTGCCCTGAGGACTTTGACCTTGTCTTTCTCAAGCAGTCATCCGAGGGCACCTTTCACAAGGCTGGGGTGAGGACGTCCTGCCTCTCCAAGGGGCTGGGGAAGGTCCCCAGTCTGCCTGGCCAGGCCCTTGAGAGCGCTGAAAGTGACTGTTTGGACCTTGGGCAGTTGAAAACAAAGGCTGCTTCCGAGATAAAGGGCAGCCTTTGCCCTTTCTAGGGCTCTGGGTGCCATGAGCATGCCAGTTCTTCCCTGAGTTCAGAAACGATGAGGGAGGATGGAGCAAATTGAGAGGGACCACCTCATATGGTCCCCCTCAGGTGGTCCTACCTGGGCAGGTAGTCCTGGGCTCCTCGACAGCCAGCCAGACACCCAAACATGCCGATGTTGGCTCCAGTGGGGCAAATAGGATGTCTGAGCTGCTCCGAGGATCCCTGAGTCATAATTGCTGCCTTTCCTCAATGATCAATGCCTTTAATGTATATCTCAGAAATGCCTTCCTGTTAGTCAGGCTCAGGAGTGGCAATGCATGCTTTGAAACCAAAGCCCCAAGTATTCCAGGGGTCCTGCAAACCCCTTCAGAAGAAGATTCCCTTTTCCACGTTCTCCTCAAAGCATTGCAGCCCATGTAGGGTATATGCCTTGGGGAGGGGGACAAAGTGTTACCCTACTTGCAGGGTGCCTTCATTCCCACTGCTTTTGTTGGGAGACAAGGGGTCCTGGTAGGCTCAGCCTCCTGGGAAAGTCTCTCGCCCTGCAGTGGGGTCCCACAGAAAGAAAGAGTGCTGCATCTGAGAGCAGAGATGAGGGTTAGTGCCCTGCAGGCATCTGAAACCCACAGAGTCAAGGCCTGCACTTGTGCCCACAGGTCAGGTGAAGGCAGGTGGGGTGCTCCGTCCCTTCCCAGGGCTTCTGTCCTCGAAGAAGAAGAAGAAGAAGAAGAAGAAGAAGAGTTTGGATTTGATATCCCGCTTTATCACTACCCGAAGGAGTCTCAAAGCGGCTAACATTCTCCTTTCCCTTCCTCCTCCCACAACAAACACTCTGTGAGGTGAGTGGGGCTGAGAGACTTCAAAGAAGTGTGACTAGCCAAAGGTCACTCAGCAGCTGCATGTGGAGGAACGGAGACACAAACCCGGTTCGCCAGATTACAAGTCTACCGCTCTTAACCACTACACCACACTGGTTCTCTGACAGCCTCTTCCCTGGGAAGCCAGTGAAACGGCAGGAAACGGTTTAAATCTTCCCCCTTTTCCTTGTTTGCTGTGCATGCGACAGGTTTGGAGAGTGCTGGTTAAGCCAGGATTAGCTGCTGTGATCACAGGCTCTGATCCCAAGCTGAGTCACTGGATCATGCAAATCACCATATCAGACCAAGAAGCATTTGTTCCCTAAGACAGACAGAAAAAGAGCACTCGGAATCGAAACCCACCTGTGGCTATTCCTGATTCTCGGATGCTTGCGAGCCGCATCAGATGATGTGATTTCACCTCAACTGTTTGCAGGAAGGGAGTTGCCCCTCTGACAAACACACAGAGGCTGCCCAACCAGTGTGGAGCCAGACTGGGGCCCCAATTCTTGCATTCCTCTCCGTGTAAGGGGAGCAAGCTTTTTGCAAGGCCTGCCTTGGGGTAGTCACCAGCCAAGAGCCTCCCTTGGCATGGGTGGGTCAAGCCCTGCCCGGAAGAAGCCTTGGATTGCCACTGCCGCTGCTGCCACTGGACTCAGATGGCCTGGCCAGCGTCGGGAGGAAGCTCCAGAAGAGGTGTGCTGCCATGATGAACAAGGCCCCCTTTGCAATCCTCTGGAGCCACAGGCATATTGCACGCCAAAGGTGGGACCCCTGCAGCCCCTTTGCAATCCTCTGGAGCCCCAGGCATATTGCACGCCAAAGGTGGGACCCCTGCAGCCCTGCAGGAATAACTGGACTACAGCTCCCATCTTTCCTGACCATTGGCCGTCCTGGCTGGGGCTGATGGGAGCTGGAGTCCAACAGCATATTGGCAAAGGGGCAAAGAAGCTTGAAGCTTCATTCACAGGCAGGCACGGTTCCCGATGCAACCTCTGGCTGTGGCATCCCATTAGAAAGGGGAATTGCACAGCATAGCTAAGACCCATAGCTGCCAAGTTATCCCCTTTTTTAAGGGAAATTCCCTTATGCTGAATAGGCTTCCTCGTGAGAAAAGGGAAAACTTGGCAGCTATGCTAAGACCTAACCCTTTGCAAGCCCCGACAGAACAAGCCCAGGCTGCACAAGAGTAAGAGACATCTGCTCAGTCCCACTGGAGATCTGGACCAGTGTTAGGCAGACAGAATAGGGCCTAAGCTGGGCAGGCAGGTGCTGGCTTAGAGTCGGGTGCGTCTCAGGCACAGGCCAATCTCGCCCCAGCAATGGCATAATGGAACTCTAGCCTGAGAGTCTGGGCACCTCTCCCACCAGAGCAGTCAAGGGAGAACACAGTATAGCACCCCCCCCCCCCAGGCAAGAATGAGAGCCAGCCGTTTCTCACTACCAGCAGCCTGGAAGCTTCAGGCAAGGGACCCCACATCCCAGAGAACAATGAGTCCATCTTGGAACATGCAAAGTGCTAGAATTAAGTCCATAAAATGCTCGCCGCCACCACCACAATCTACATGCACTACCAAGCTGAGAGGTGCATTTTAGCCCCAGTCGCCCCCAGCACCATGGACTCTGTTTTATTTACAGGTAGGTAGCCGTGTTGGTCTGACGTAGTCAAAACAAAAAAATAAAAAAATTCCTTCCAGTAGCACCTTAGAGACCAACTAAGTTTGTCATAGGTATGAGCTTTCGTGTGCATGCACACTTCTTCAGATACCTGTTTTATTTATTATTACTTTGTTTATTGCATTTATCTCCCACCTTTCCCTCCAATACATGCTTCTCCTCCCACCCTCCACCCTGCATCTTATTTAAGCCCCACAACAACCCTGTAAGGTAGGTTTGGCTGAGAGGCAGTGACTGGCCCAAGGTCACCCAGTGAGCTTCTTCATGGCCGAGTGGGGATTTGAACCCTGGTCTCCCAGGTCCTAGTCCAGCACTCTAACCACCACACCACACTGGCTCTGTCTTTTGTGTGTGCTATGTTTTTGTCCGATCCACTTGTCTGCCAGAGCAAGCCTAATTAAAAACCTCATATGTGATATATTTACACTCACCAATAGGTAACAGATTTTCTTTGTTACTGTTTGGGGGGGGGGAGAGAGAGAGCTGCGTGAAGAAGCTCTTTTCAAAGCCTGCTGATGGGGTTATTAAGGAGTAAGATCGCCTGCCATCACTCCTTGGCCACAAATGCATATAAGCAACCCTTTCCAGGTATCCCACCTCCCCTCTAAAGATGCCCTTTGCACATGGCCAAATGGGAAAGAGCCTCTTTGCCCGCCCCCTCCCTGCATGGTTTTCTGTTTCTCTCACCACAGTTGCTGCTCCATGGCCAAGGGAAAATTATTTATATTATTTAAGAGATTTCTGACCCTAACCTGTCGCCACAAGGTCCTGGGGTGTGTGGGGTGGAGAGTTACAACCATATGATTGTACAACATAAAAAAATCTAATAGAACAATTTAAAACAGACCAAAGAACACAAGCAAACAAATGTGGATTGTCTGCTTGACAAGGCTCTTTGTTCCGGGATGACTGGGTTAATTGCCAACAGATCAAGCGCAGAGACGGGCAGGAAACCGCAGTCAAGGAAGACAGGTTTAATTCCTGGTGTGTGCCAAAAGTTAGCTTTGTCTGCTTTCAAGGGTTCTTGTGCTCTGCCCAGTTGCCCAAGAGCAGAAGAACTTTACTAGCCAGAGAGTGAAAGGATCTGCTCAGGTTACCAGCAAGACTCTCTGCTCCTTCGGACTGCGTGAATATTTCAAAAATAATTCTGGAAATACCAGTTCCGGGGGTGGGGTGGGGTGGGGAGGAAGCTGCCTTATCCCAAGTCAGACCATTGGTCCATTGTTTACACTGACTGGCGATGACTTTCCAGGGTTTCAGACAGGTGTTTCTCCCAGCTCTACCTAGAGATGCCACTGGGAACTGAACTTGAGGCCTTCTGATGTAGAACTATGCCACTTCCCCCAATTAATGCAATTAATTGTGACTCCATTCCACAGTCTTGAAGAGGCTGTGGCTGGCAAAGAGTGGCTTGTGGTATCCGGCATCCTTAAGATCATCCCTGAATCCTGCAGGACAGATTCCAACTGGTTTGCAGCAACCCTGCAGTGTTGTCCAGAGTTGTCAGGCACCTAATGCAAGTTGGGAGTTGGGCTGAAGCAGAGAAAGAGAGAGAGAACAGCTTACAACAGCCCTGCAATGTAGTCCGCTGTTAATATTGCAGGCGAGAGGGAGGCTGATGATGGTTTGGACTCCCTGTTGGAAAATAAGTTCTAGTCTGATGAGAGAAGGAGGGAAAAAATTCTTTGGCCACTTTCTCCATGCTGCACATAACTTGATGAACTTCCACCATGTTGCCTCTTACTCGCCTATTCTCTAATCTAGGTAAAGGTAAAGGGACAACTGACCATTAGGTCCAGTCGTGACCGACTCTGGGGTTGCGCGCTCATCTCGCATTATTGGCGGAAGCAGCTGGCGTATAGCTTCCAGGTCATGTGGCCAGCATGACAAAGCCACTTCTGGCGAACCAGAGCAGCACATGGAAACGCCGTTTACCTTCCCGCTGTAGCGGTTCCTATTTATCTACTTGCATTTTGACGTGCTTTCGAACTGGTAGGTTGGCAGGAGCTGGGACCGAGCAACGGGAGCTCACCCCGTCACAGGGATTTGAACCGCCGACCTTCTGATCAGCAAGCCCTAGGCTCAGTGGTTTAACCCACAGCGCCACCTGGGTCCCTATTCTCTAATCTAAAAAGCCCCAAATGGTGCTACTTTTTCCTTATACGGCTCAGGACCACAATACCTAAAGGACTGTCTCTCTCAATATAAACCAACCTGGACTCTGAAACCCTTCTTCACGTGCATCCTCCATGAGAGCCTGGAGGGTGGCAACATGAGTACGGGCCTTTTCTGCAGTGGCTCCCCGTTTGTGAAATGCTCTCCCCAGCGAGACTTGCCTGGCACCTTCATTATACACCTTTAGGTGCCAGGTGGAAACTTTCCTCTTCAACCAGTCCTTGGACTGATTGGCACCCAATGCCATTTGTGGAAGGGAAGATTATTGGTTTCTTTCTACCGTCTTATGTATTTTGTGTTTTTATATTGTAATTTTATGTTGTGAACTGCCCCGAGATCTACAGGTATAGGGGCAGTATACAAACCTAATAGTTAATAAGGTAATTCTGCTTGCCCTATTCTGAGCTCCCCTTGTTTTTTTCTTCAGAAACGGCCAAAATGAAGATGCTGATACTGAACTCGAAACGCCTGCAGATCGGGGCCCTGACTGGGCTGCTCCTCCTCCTCGCGGCTCTCGTTGGCCTTTTCTTTGGGCTCCGCTCTAAGCCATCCTTTGCTCCCCAAGAAGATGGCTACATCTACAAGAGTGCCGCCGTGGCTGCAGACGCAGGGCCCTGCTCTGTCGTGGGCAGGTAGGCAGGTCTCTCCCCCCCCCTCCACCGCCCCAGGTGGCAGGAAGCTTGGTGAGGAGGGACACCGCCCCTGTCTGCTGGGCTGTGACAAGGCTTTGTCTTCTGCAGCGATATCCTTCAAAAGGGCGGCTCGGCTGTGGACTCTGCCATTGCAGCTCTCCTCTGCGCGGGCCTGATGAACCCCCACAGCACGGGCATCGGAGGGGGGCTCGTCTTCCTCATTCGTACAGCGGACGGTAAGGATGGGCAGAGGGAGCTCTTTCTGCCGCAAGGGGGTGGCAAGACATGCCTGGCTGCCTGGGGCAGCTGCTAAGGCTGCCTTTCCCAACTGGGTGCCCCCAGATGTTTTGGACTACAACTCACATTAGCCCCAGGCAGCTGGTTGGGGTTGATGGGGATTGTAGTCTTGAACCTGGAGGGGCACCAGCTCTGCGGGAAGCCACCAGAGACCCCCCCAGGCTTCGGTATGTTTTTCTTGAAAACAGTGTTGCACGCCACCCAAATCTCTGAGGTTCCAGGGGTTCTAGGTGTGCTCACCTAAGGTCTGAGTTTCCTTTTGGGAATGAGGCACAGGGGAGACTGTGGTGTCTTTATGATATATGGTATATTTACATATCTATACAACCTGAGCTTATGATGGAGGGATTCAAAGCATCCACACCCCAAGTGGTTCTGGCTTCTCCTATAACCACAGCAGCCTTGGACTTAAGTAGACCCCAACCATTGCTCTCAAATGCTGTCACTCCAGCCTGCTGCTTATTATGTCCGTTTCATAACTCCTAACTGCAATCGTAGAACACTTTAAAGCTAACTCTCATTTGAGGAAAGGGGGGATGGAACCCACCCATTTGCAAATTTAATTTCCTCTTGATCTTTTGTTGTCCTAATCGCTCCTTATCCCCAGGCTATTGCCTCCTGCAGAAGGTTAAAGGTAAAGGTACCCCTGACCGTTAGGTCCAGTTGCGGACGACTCTGGGGTTGCGTGCTCATCTTGCTCTATAGGCTGAGGGAGCCGGCGTTTGTCCGCAGACAGCTTCCAGGTCATGTGGCCAGCATGACAAAGCCGCTTCTGGCAAACCAGAGCAGTGCACGGAAACACCGTTTATCTTCCCGCCGGAGCAGTACCTATTCATCTACTTGCACTTTGATGTGCTTTCGAACTGCTAGGTGGCTAGGAGCTGGGACTGAACAACGGGAGCTCACCCCATTGTGGGGATTCAAACCGCCGACCTTCCGATCAGCAAGCCCTAGGCTCAGTGGTTTAGACACAGCACCATCCTCATCCCGCCACCCGCAGAAGGCTAGTCCTGGCTTAATTCGCTTTTGACACATCACAGGAAGCACCGACTTGGCTTAATTAACTTTTGACCCATGTTGATTCCATAGGGTCAGAAGCCCTTAGAACAAATACTCAAATACACACACGGGTCTAGCAGCCAGTTTTAACACGCAGACCTTAATTAAATTCTAACACTAGCTTGACTCGGAATTTAGGGTGTCTTGCACCCACCCTGATTACTAAGTCAATATAGCTGTACCAAACAGTCCTTATAATGAGGAATGGGATAACAAAGCTTGCTCAGTGTGGGCTACTCTAGATATAAGGTAACATTACCAAAGTATAATACCAGTGTTAGGCAGCTTTCAACACAAAGAGCCGAGTTGCAATGTCCACTGCTGCTGTTGAGTTGTTCACCTGTAAAGTTCAACAAGCGTATCGTCAGTGCGTACGCAATGATTGAGCTATACCAATCAGCAACTGGGCACTTCCACACCGACACTTGTACATGCATGGAGAAACAGCTTGCCCCTCCCTTTGGTCAACGTAATGTGCGAACCAGCCAGCAGCACTGCAGAGATGTGGTCCTAGAGTGTGCCAATTTCCGACTTGGCCAGATCCATCACTGTGTTAGACTCCCCCTGACAATCTGTGGACAAGATGCTGAGACGGATTTTTTGCCTCTTGAAAGGGAAAGTGGAAGTCATCAATGCCAGGGAGACGGCGCCAAGAAATGCGTTCCGGGATATGTTTGGCAATGACACACAGCTGTCCAAGAAAGGTAAAGGAGTGGGAAATTCTTCATTGGTGATATTGGCAGGCTGGGATCCAGGTAGGGTGGCACCTCTAGAGTATTGTGGTGTAGGTAAAGGTGTCCCTAAATGCTCCTCATCTACCTCCATTCCTGAGTCTGAAAAAATGGACCTTCCTGTTCAGGCTGTGCCATGTCTTTATATATATATATATATATATATATATATATATATATATATATATATAAATTTTTTATTAAATTTTCTGTTTTACAATTTCAGATAAACATTTTACATCCTTAAGATATCAGTGACTTCTTCTCTTACCAGGGTTCATTTTGCATATCTTAATTCACTGCATATTTTGCAAAAAATATACTCATCTGTTTTCCACTATTGCATCCATCCAAACTTATTTAAACTGTTGGAATTATCTTAAGGCTGCCAGCGTTTTCAGCTGTATCCAATCATTTTCCAGATATTCAGTAACCGATTTCCAGTCCTCTTTAAACGTATGTCCTTCTTGTTCTCTTACTCCACATGTTAAGTCTGCAAGTTGGGCATATTCTGTCAACTTAAGTTGCCATCCTTCTTTAGTTGGGACCTCGGTCGTTTTCCATTTTGGGGCTAACAAAACACAGGCTGCAGTTGTTGCATACATAAATAACTTTTTCTGACACCTGGGAATTTCAGTCTGAATTATCTGGGCTGTGCCATGTTTTCTTCTCCAAGGAAGAGTATGAGTAAGAAGCTCCATCTTACAGTTATTTTAAAAAGTATCCCACTAGTCTATTGAATCATAGAATCATAAAATTTGTAGAGTTGGAAGGTACCCCGTGGGGTCATCTAGTCCAACCCCCTGCAGTGCAGCAATCTCTACTAAAGCACCCATGACAGATGGCCATCCAATCTCTGCTTTAAGACCTCCAATGAAACAGAGTCCACAACCTCCTAAAATAACTACCTTGCCCGGGAAACTTGTGCGAAGCACCAAGGGCAAGAAATCTGTCTGTCTGTCTGTCTGTCTGTCTGTCTGTCTGTCTGTCTGTCTGTTTAGAGTATTTGTGCCCCACAGTGTATTGATCTGCTTGCTCTCTGCCCGTTCCAGGAGGGTTGTCCATTGCAATTCCGGGAGAGATCCGTGGCTACGAAATGGCTCACAAACGGCACGGCAAGCTGGCGTGGAAGGAACTGTTTCTGCCCAGCATCGAACTGGCACGGAAGGGTTTCCCGGTTGGGAAAGGCCTGGCAGGAGCCCTGGCGTTTAGAAAGGAAGCGATTGAGAGCAACCCGTCCATGTGGTAGGTTTTGGGGGTAAGGCACTCTGTGGCACGGGGAAGTCAAAAGCATGGGGGGGGGAGCTCAACTGAGGGAGCGGTGATGGGGTTGGCTCCCTCACAGGGAGATCAGAGCCAAAGGAGGCCGCCAAACTGTCAGCAAACCTTGGCTGGAATTTGGAACGGCTGCCAAGGGCCTGATGAATTGGCTTCAGGGGCCAAATCTGCTCCACAGGCTGCCAGCTCGCTCTGTCTCGGTCTGTCTGTCTCATTTAGGTCATCACAGTTGTTCATTCCAGTTTAATAAACCCCACAGGAAACAACCCTTGAAGAGATGTAGCCTCTCAACAAAGCATGATGTCTCATGTTTTAGGCTGAGAGGCCTTTCTATGGAAGTCTGACTGACCAGACATTTTGCTGCCTCAGGCAGATTAGCAAGTGGTGCCATTGCTTGCTCTCCCCCCCAGTCAACGTGCAGAGTTCACCTGAACATGTGCAGAGTTGGGCCCTCTTCAGGTGTTCAGTATCCGCATTGAGGAAAGGGAGAAGGTACACCAGCCTTCCCCAGTCTGATGCACTCCAAATATTTTGGACTACAACTCCCATAAGTCCTAGCATCATATGGCTGCACTGGTTGGGGTGGATGGAAGTTTTAGTTCAAAACATCTGAAGGCTGCCAGGCTGGGGGAGGATGTCCTGCAAACCTCCCCATCCACTGTAGACCCTGGAAGGTGACCCACGGTGCTGCCTTCTGCCTCAACATGCTTCCATTGAGGACAGGGTTCCCCAAACTTGAGGCTCTAGCTGGTTTTGGACTACAATTCCCATCATCCCTGGCCATGGTCCTGCTAGCCAGGGGTGATGGGAATTGTAGTCCAAAGGCATCTGGAGACCGAAGTTTGGGAACCCTGATCTAGGAGGTTACAGTACTGCCATGTGATCTAGCTGGGAGTGCCCAGGGTTGGGGTGCCCTGAGAGGTACCTTCAGATCCAGCAACCAAGCACCCATGTGGCCAGCTCTCCTTTAAAAAAAAAGTTTTTTATTTATACTTATCAAATTTATACATTTCATTCATTTTACAATCCATTTAACGTTTCAAAATTTGTCTTCCTTCCCCCTCTTTCTGCAGTTCCTCACATTTATTTTGTAATATCTTCTCCATATCCAAGTTCATTTAACTTGCTTATTTATTCATCTACTGTAAATATATACTCTTATAAAACTGGCTATTACAATAATCCTGCTAATGTTTTCATCTGTTTACAATTTATCTTTAAATACTCAGTAAACCATTTCCATTCTTTTATAAAAAAGTTTGTTACCAGTATCTTGATTTCTTATTCTTCCGGTAAAGTTTTGCCATTTTTGCATATTCCGTTAAGTTTTTGTATCCATTCTTCCTTTACTGGGACTTCTGCTTCTTTCCAGTTTTGGGCAAGTAACATTCTTGCAGCTGTAGTAGCATACATGAATAAATTTCTATACAATTTAGGTGGTTCTGTCCCTATAATTCCCAAAAGAAAAGCTTTTGGGTTTTTTGTTTTTTTAAAAAAATAAAAGTTATTTTGAACATCCTTTTCAATTCATTATATATCATTTCCCAGTAAGCTTTAACCTTATCCCAAGACCACCATGTGGCCAACTCTCCTAGTCTTTCCTCTCCCTCTCCCTCACCAGTGCGGTCTTCTGCAGAGAAGGGAAAGTTCTCCAGGAGAATGAGATTCTCACCCTCCCCAAACTGGCCCGCACCTACGAGATCTTAGCCGAGGAGGGTCCGGATGCATTTTATACCGGGAGCTTAGCTCAGCAAATTATAGCCGACATCACAGCAGCAGGTGAGAAATCTGGATGTGGTAGAGGGCTTATATGGTGAGAGCCAGTGTGGTGTAGTGGTTAAGAGCGGTAGACTCGTAATCTGGGGAACCGGGTTCGCGTCTCCGCTCCTCCACATGCAGCTGCTGGGTGACCTTGGGCTAGTCACACTTTTTTGAAGTCTCTCAGCCCCACTCATCTCACAGAGTGTTTGTTGTGGGGGAGGAAGGGAAAGGAGAATGTTAGCCGCTTTGAGACTCCTTCGGGTAGTGATAAAGCGGGATATCAAATCCAAACTCTTCTCTTCTTCTTCTTATATGGGGAAGGTCCACTGCCATTTCCAAACTCCATGAAAAGCCCACTGGCAGCTTGGAAGTCTTATGGAGTAGCCACCTCTCCTTTATACACAGTGCCACCCATGGCAGGGGTGTAGCCTTCAAAATCCATGCCAAGGCATCCCAGGAGCTCCGGTTCAGTCCGGATCACGGGAGCCAACTCCTAGGGTCTGAGATTCCTTTGCCCCACCCAAAAGTTGATGGGCATTGCCTTTCAAATAGCATGTGTGCCCCAGGTCTAGTGGTCATTTATGTGGGGCGGGGCTTACCTGGCTGGGCCCCCCAAATATTTTATTCAATTGGGGACTCCTGGTTCAGATGTCGACCCAATCCCCACATTCTCTTCCAGGAGGGAACATCACCCTGGACGACTTGAGAGACTACACGCCGATTCTAGATGAAAATCCTTTAAAGGTCCACATAGGAGAGCTCACCATGTTTGCACCCAATGCGCCCTTTAGTGGTGCTGTGCTGGCCCTGGCGCTCAACATCTTGAAAGGTAAGCTTTCTCCTTCTCTTTAGGCATGAGAGGCTTAAAAATGCCTACTTGTTTGTCATATTTTAAATCAGAAACAGTGAAGGCAGTGAATGTCTTGTGTGAGTGTCTGGAGGCGGTTGGAGGATGGATGGCGGCTAACAGATTGAGGTTGAATCCTGACAAGACAGAAGTAATGTTTTGGGGGGACAGGGGGCGGGCAGGTGTGGGGGACTCCCTGGTCCTGAATGGTGTAACTGTGCCCTTGAAGGACCAGGTGCGCAGCCTGGGAGTCATTTTGGACTCACAGCTGTCCATGGAGGCACAGGTTAATTCTGTGTCCAGGGCGGCTGTTTATCAGCTCCATCTGGTACACAGGCTGAGACCCTACCTGCCTGCAGACTGTCTCACCAGAGTGGTGCATGCTCTAGTTATCTCCCGCTTGGACTACTGCAATGCGCTCTGCATGGGGCTACCTTTGAAGGTGACCCGGAAACTGCAATTAATCCAGAATGCGGCAGCTAGACTGGTGACTGGGAGCGGCCGCCGAGACCACATAACACCGGTCCTAAGAGACCTACATTGGCTCCCAGTTCATTTCCGAGCACAATTCAAAGTGTTGGTGCTGACCTTTAAAGCCCTAAACGGCCTCAGTCCTATATACATGAAGGAGCATCTCCACCCCCATTGTTCAGCACGGGCACTGAGATCCAGCGCCGAGGGACTTCTGGCAGTTCCCTCACTGCGAGAAGCAAAGCTACAGGGAACCAGGCAGAGGGCCTTCTCGGTAGTGGCGCCTGCCCTGTGGAATGCCCTTCCATCAGAGGTCAAGGAGATAAACAACTACCTGACATTTAGAAAACACCTAAAGGCAGCCCTGTTTAGGGAAGTTTTTTTTAAAAAAATAATTTTTTATTAGTTTTACAGATTACAAAAAAGATATATATAAGAAAGACGCTTACATAGACAGATTTTCCACCTTCTTTCCACCCCCCTCCCATGCAGGCGGGTAGTTGAAGATAGTCCATTTTGTAGTTGAGTTTATGTCCCCCCCTCCCCCACCCCCCCAGAGTCCCCTCCTGCCACCAGAGAGCTCCAGGGGCAGAAAGCAGGGAGACAACCACCCAGCTATCCAGAAAGAAAAAAACTATGCTAAAAAAAAGGAAAAAATTTCAGAAAAAATGATAAAAAAGAAAAAAGACAGAAAACAATAATAAAAACAATCTTTTTCAAATTTACATTAATAAACCATATTTTGTGGGCTTCCCCTACCTCTCCCCTTTCCCGGTTTTCATCCCTTTACTATCCTCTTTAACAGTTTCCTTATCTATAAACTACTTACTTTTCCTCTTCATAAAAATTTTAAACTTAGCTAATACCATTTTCACTAAATCTCTTACCTAATCCCTATAATTCATAATCCAATTTTCTTCCCTTGCCTAATTTTTTCCCCTCAATAGACTTCTTAAAATTTTTAAATCCCTAGACTTCTTTTATTTTAACTTTTCCCATAATCAACTCTTGCACTCTAACAAATTCCAATATAACCTTTCTTCCCCAAATTCCGGCTACCTCCCTCCAATCCAGCAAGTTCCGTAGTCAACAATCCTAATTTGATCTTAATAATCCATCCTAATAATTACACTCCCATTCTTCCTTCACCCCACCCCCTTTTTCCAGTGTTTTGCCCCCCAGATATCCATGAGGCCCCCCTGAGTTTCTCCCCTTCTTAAGTTGTTCATGTCCTTCTCCTTGTGGGAAATCTGTAATTCCATTGGTTCCTGTCGCTCCCTCCTCAAAGGAGGGGTACTCCGCTTCTCTTTTTGTAAAACAATGTCAACTTTTCCCTTGTGGTGTGCTTCATTTTGTGTTGTATTGTCCCAGTCATCATCATTGTTATCTTCATGCTCCAAATCAGAATCCACCTCATTGTCAAAATCATCCAGATTGCTGTCGCTGTCATTGTCACCATCTTCCTCTTCTATTTCCATTTCAATATCTTCATCATCTGAAAAATCATATTCAGCAATCACCATCTGAAATTGCTGCTTTAGTTCTTGCTGTTGAATCTCGTCTCGGCATAGTCCTATTTTTAGTTCCCACATGGCTGTCAAAACAATCCGCTGGAACTCAGGCGAGTACCTTTTTGTTGACATAGTTCCGTCTTGTCAAGGTCACTACTTATCGTGTGGGGTGGAAAATGGTCACTGCTTATTTTCCCAGTCTCAGCAAAGTAGTTGCATTTTCCAATTCCAAATTCACAAAGATCCAAACCAACATTTCACAATCCAGACATTTCAAAAGCATATACTCCTAGCTTCTTAAAAGTCTAAATAAAATAAAACTCATTTATAAATCCTCGTCAGCTCGCTGGGTTGTCTGGGCTGCCGGCTCCCGGGGAAACAAAAGGCTTTCCTCATTCTTTTTCATCTTTCTGCAGGGAATCGTCCTTCTCCCCTTTTACCCTGCATCCAGGGGAGGACTTTTTTATGTCTTTGAGGATACCTTTTAACTATTCAGTTCGTGGCTTCGGGTATTTATTTTACTGTTCCTTAGCTACCGGTGGGAGGGGGTGGCTTCCGTTTTGTCTCCCTCTCTCCCAAATCCAAATTAATCCAAATTAATATTCCATATCCAATCCAAATTTGAGAGCTTACTTACAGTCTTGATTTCTAATTCTTTCTTTTGGAAGAATCCAGCGCTCTTCGCCTCCGGCTCGGAGCTTCTCTCTGCTAGAGCGACGATGGTGCTCAAAATGGCCCCCGCGACTTCGACCCTTCTCACTCCGGCGCTCTTACTAGGGCAGCCGGATAGTTGGGGAGTCCGGTTTGGGGCTCTGTCGAGCAGTTTCGCCCCCGGGACGCTCGACCCGGGGTTCTATGGGGTGCAGCGTTGCTCTCGCTGCCCTCCCTCCTCTAGCAAAGACGGGCTGTCTCGGAGCGAGACAAAGACCCCACCGATCGGCGCTGGCGCTGGACCGGAAGTCCCTGTTTAGGGAAGTTTTTAATCTGTGATATTTTAATGTATTTTGGTATTTGTTGGAAGCCGCCCAGAGTGGCGGGGGAAACCCAGCCAGATGGGCGGGGTATAAATAAATAAATAAATAAATAATATTTATATCCCACCTTTCCTGCCCATAAAGCTCAAGGTGGCCTACACAGTTCTGCCACCCACCCACCCTCAATTAATCCCCTCAACAACCCTGAAAAGTAGGCTAGGCTGGTCCAAGGTCACCCAGCGAGCTGCACGTGGCCAAGCAAGGATATGTGCCCATTACGCTGACTGGCTGCCATGCCCCCTCCCACAAGGACTCTCTCCCCAATGCCCCAACGCTCCTGGTTTGGCTCAAATTGCGCCCTTGCCAGCTTCAGCTGTGGCAGGTGTTCTGCTCACCTGTCTGATACCCAACCTTTGCTTCTCTCTGGCAGAATTTAATTTCTCCAGGAGCAACGTGGAAACTCTGGAGAAAAAGGTCTTGACATACCACCGCATTGTTGAGGCCTTCCGCTTTGCTTATGCCAAGAGGACATTACTGGGGGACCCTGCGTTTGTCAACATTGCCGGGGTAAGTCCATCGCTCTTCTGTAATATCCGAGTAATAAAAGGGCTTATTTAGCTCAGTGGCAGAGGGCCAGCTTTCAATCGTTTTGCCTGTTGGGGTGTGAATCGAAGCTAGGAGAGGCTATATTTATGAGCTGTTATCCTTCCTTCCTCATGTTTGTGAGTTCAGCAGCGTGCCATCCCTTTACAGCTTAATACGGAAAGCCCTCACTGTTTAGGGAAGCTTTTAATCTTTAAGAAATTAGTGTATTTTAATATTTCTGTTGGAAGCCGCCCAGAGTGGGCGGGGTATAAATTTATTATTATTATTATTATTATTATTATTATTATTATTATTATTAGGCTAGTTTCAGCCAATCCAGGTTGCTTTGAAGGCAGACTGGATTCTCCTGTTATTTCCCTCTTTTCTCCCCCTTAAAACAATAGCCACACACAAACCAGTCTTGTAAAAACAAAACAAAACATTTACTCACTCAGAATACTTGCTGAAAAGTAACTGGCTTTGTTCAGGCAGGCTTAAAGCGGCCATTTGATTACAAAGATGTACTTAAGTCTAGCTCATAGGTAGGCAAACTAAGGCCCCGAGGCTGAATCCGGCCCAATCGCCTTCTAAATCCGGCCCGGGAATCAGTGTGTTTTTGAATGAGTAGAATGTGTCCTTTTATTTAAAATGCCTCTCTGGGTTATTTGTGGGGCCTGCCTGGTGTTTTTACATGAGTAGAATGTGTCCTTTTATTTAAAATGCCTCTCTGGGTTATTTGTGGGGCCTGCCTGGTGTTTTTACATGAGTAGAATGTGTCCTTTTATTTAAAATGCCTCTCTGGGTTATTTGTGGGGCCTGCCTGGTGTTTTTACATGAGTAGAATGTGTTCTTTTATTTAAAATGCCTCTCTGGGTTATTTGTGGGGCCTGCCTGGTGTTTTTACATGAGTAGAATGTGTCCTTTTATTTAAAATGCATCTCTGGGTTATTGGGGGGGCTGCCTGGTGTTTTTACATGAGTAGAATGTGTCCTTTTATTTAAAATGCATCTCTGGGTTATTTGTAGGGCATAGGAATTTGTTCATTTCCCCCACCCCACCAAAATATAGTCTGCCCCCCCACAAGGTTTGAGGGACAGTGGACCGGCCCCCTGCTGAAAAAGTTTGCTGACCCCTGGTCTAGCTTAAAATGTGGTCTTGAGGGGGCGTTCTCACATTGCTGGCATGGTGGGAAAAGATGGAACGAGATGGAAAGAGAGGTTGTGCCCAGGCAGGTAGGAGAAAATAAAGATATGCCCTCCCCGTGTCAGGGGGCACAGTGGGAGTGTCTCTCTCAGAGTTCTCTCCAGCTAACTTACAGGAAAACTCTGCGAGCTTCAGCTCCTATCATGTGCCCATCTAGCAAAACATGAATGGCTGGTTTGGCTGCATTTTAAATACCCCACACTGCCAAGTCAGGTGCCGATTCGGTGATAACCGCCACTGACGTTGCTTTCTCTCCTTCCATCCAGGTCATCGAAAACATAACCTCGGAGCACTATTCGGAGAAGCTGTGGGCCAAAATCACCAATGAGACCCATGAAGTCAGCTACTACGAGCCAGAATATTACTCCCCAGATGACTCTGGGACATCCCACCTTTCTGTGGTGTCTCCAGACGGGACCGCTGTGGCTGCCACCGGCACCATCAACCAATAGTAGGAGACCTGAGCATTGCTTCCTGTGTAGGGGGCTGCTGCCAACAGTGGCTGGGATGGGAACTTGCAGTGGAGAATTGGCTTCTGCTGAAACGGGCTGTGGGGGAAGAATTAATTCAGAGGAGCCTGGATAGCTCAGCTGGGTAGAGCACGGTGCTGATAATGCCAAGGTTGCAGGTTCGATCCCCGTATGGGACAGCTGCATATTCCTGCATTGCAAGGGGGTCGGACTAGATGATTCTCAAGGTCCCTTCCAACTCTACAATTCTGTGATTCTATGACAGTCTTTCCCTACCCATTGATGGATTACACTGCTTTCCCTGGGTACGCACAGACCCTCACCACTGGCTCCGAGGGGAACAAAGCTGTTTATGTCTGGGTATGTACTGAACTAGATCTAAATCAGTGGTTCCCAAATTCCCCCCCAAACCACTTTGCATTGCTGAGGGCCACATAATGATTTTTCTGCCTGCTATTATAATCATAGAATCATAGAATTGTAGAGTTGGAAGGGACCCCAAGGCAGCGGCGTAGGAAGCCGCTGCGTCACCCGGAGTGACAAATTGCTGTGCACCCGGGGGCAGGGCGTCACTCATGGTGCGCATGTGCGCTATGTAGAGGGGTAGTGCGCGACTCCCAAGACAAGCCTCAAGAAAGCCTTTTTCGGTGCGGCGGGCGAGGCTTTATACCGGGGGGCGGGGCTCGGCTTGGGAGTCGCGGGGGGTGGGGTGCCGAGCGTCACCCCCTCCAGGGTGGCACCTGGGGCAACCTGCCCCCATCGCCGCCCTTGCTACGCCCCTGCCCCAAGGGTCACCTAGGAATGACAGGAATGACAGCTAAAGATTTCCTAGCAGATGGGCCATCCTACCTCTGTTTCAACCTCTGTTTAAAAACAATGTGCTGCACAATTTTAAATCGCACCTAAATTGCTTCTTTTATTTCTTGTACAGTGTATTTTGTTGTATTCCGCGTAATACGGTAAGAGAAGCAACTAAAACACTGTTAAAAAATCAATATAAATATTTAGTCCAATGGATTTAGGGCCATCCCCTGCCTTCATCCACAAATCCACAGACAACTTGAATGAAGCTTGTGGACTCCTGGAAACCCCTAATCTGGTTAATCCACATTGTCCAGAAAAACCTCAATCTGAGATGTGCCTTAGCCAATGATACAGTATGGAGACTGGCCATATATTGTCCTGGAGAAGGTTTTCCCCCCCTAAGCAAAGAGTTGTCCACTGCCTCCTTTAGGCTAGAATTAGCTGTCACTGCAGCTGGGGCCGGATTTAGGTTTGATGAGGCCCTAAACTACTGAAGGTAATGGGGCCCTTTATATGTCCAGCTGTCATTTGTCAACAACAAATTGTTGCTGGTTTTTTTGTGTTGAATATATACTATATGGTAATTTATGGACCTAATAGGTCCATACACAACACAAAACATTGTTGCTGTATGTAGGTTTTATTTTATGTGTTTTTTTATCTTACATTTTGGAAATGTACATCCAATTATTTTTCCTTTAAATTTTTTGGGGGGCCCCAAGAGAGTGGGGCCGTAAGCTATAGCTTGTTTTAGTTTATACGTAAATCCGGCACTGACTGCAGCTCCATATCTGGGAGAAAATACTTCACCTGGAGAAATTCTGATATTCACAGAATTGTCGAAGACGCAGGCGCTCTCTTTGGGACAGGATCAGTGCGGAGGAGAACTGACCCCCTTACTGGGATCAAATATTCCTGCACTGCAGGGGGTTGGACCAGAAAACCCTTTGGCAGGCATCCCCAAACTTTGGCCCTCCAGATGTTTTGGACTACAATTCCCATCTTCCCCGACCACTGGTCCTGTTAGCTAGGGATCATGGGAGTTGTAGGCCAAAACATCTGGAGGGTCGCAGTTTGGGGATGCCTGCCCTTTGGGTTCCACCTTTTCCAACTGTTACAATTCTACGATTCTATGGTTTTGGAGGAAAATCTTGCCCGTTACATCTTTCACCAACAGCAGTTGCAGAAGGGACATTTTCCACATGGTGTCAGCATTGGGTTATATTGGTGGTGGAGCAAACCAAACACAATATCTAACCCAGCCAAACGAACACAAACCATTTGTACTTTCCTGAAGAATCAGACCCCCCAGGTACTCGGATCAAAGCCAGGTTTCTCTCCCCTCTCTTGAGTGTTTGCACATAGGACCCTCTTTTTCTAAGCATCCAATCCTTTTCCATGCAGGAGAAATGTTTGTAACACACACAAAAAAACAGGAAGCACCCAATAATGTAAAAAAGAAGGAATAGTTTATCTTAGAGATGCTGGAAAGGATGAATGTTTACAGACCCTCAAAGTGTCCCTATTTTCCAGGGACAGTCCCAGATTTACAGAAGCTGTTCCGGTTTCTGCTTTAATCCCAGAATGTCCTGCTTTCCCTTATAGGCCATCCCTATTTAAATCAGAGAAATGCTGGAGGGTATGGTAGGCCGTCCCTATTTGCATTGGTCATGGAGTTATGTGACCCCCCAAGCCAAGCAGCTAAGTAACTATACAACCTTTAGGAGACCTCTGAAGGCAGCCCTGTACAGTGGTACCTTGGTTTATGAACTTAATCCGTTCCGGAAGTACATTTTTAAACCAAAGCGTTCTTAAACCAAGGCGTGCTTTCCCATAGCAGCGGGGGACTCGATTTACAAATGGAACACACTCAACAGGAAGCAAAACATGTTCTTATTTCCAAGGCAAAGTTCACAAACCAAAACACCTACTCCCGGGTTTGCAGCGTTCTTAATCCAAGTTGTTCATAAACTAAGCTGTTCTTAAACCAAGGTGCCACTGTATAGTGAAGTTTTTTTAAAAAATATTTTATGTTTTATGTTTTGGAAGCTGCCCAGTGTGGCTGGGGGAACCCACTCAGATGAGCAGGGTATAAATAATAAATTCTTATTATGGAAGAGGACGTCCCTATTTTCATTGGAGAAATGTGTTTATGTCAGCTCAGCATAACCTGATAATGAACGTTAAACTTTTCCAGCATTTCTGAGATACTAATCTCTTCCTTTAAAAAAAAGAAAAACATTTAAAAGAGACTTAGCACTGGACTTACATTGGTAACTACAAAAGGATGGGAGCAAGAGCTATTTTAAAGACCCAGGCATGAATGGTAGCTAAGGAGTCCTCCTTGCCATGGGCTATTCGTCTTCTAGAGCAGTGGTTCCCAAATTGTGTAATGCTGCTCCCTGGGTTGGGGGTGGGGGTGAAGACCTGGGGAGAGGGGCTAAGAGGCAAGAGGGCAGCAGGGGAGTGTCAGAGGGTAGGGGGCACTGGGGATGAGTTTATGGAACCAAAGGGGCAGTGGCCTGAAAAACTTTGGGAAGCACCGTCCTACAGGTTTGGTGACTCTGCCAAAGAGACTAGAGGAGAGACCAGACACAGGGACAGTTACCTGGCACACGGGCTGCTCAGAAGCACACATTTTGTGCACAGGTGTCCCAAACTGCTGTGTGTGAGGTGGTGATGCTGGTAAGGTAAAAAGGACCCTTGGACAGTTAAGTCCAGTCACAGGCGACTATGGGGTTGCGGCACTCATCTCGCTTTTAGGCCAAGGGAGCCGGAGTTTGTCCACAGACAGCTTTCAGGGTCATGTGGCCATCATGACTAAACTGCTTCTGGCGCAACAGAACACAGTGACGGAAACCAGAGCGCACAGAAACACTGTTTACCTTCCCACCGCAGCGGTACCTATTTAACTACCTGCACTGGCATGCTTTCGAACTGCTAGGTTGGCAAAAGCTGAGGCAGAGCAACGGGAGCTCACCCCGTTGCGCAGATTCGAACCACCGAACTTCTGACCGGCAAGCCCAAGAGGCTCAGTGGTTTACACCACATGTGTCTCTTTAGACTATCCTTGGCCACAAACATCTGTCTGAGGCAGCTCTCTTTCTGGAGCCCACGTTTCCTGCTTCCACCACCAGTGGACTTGACATTGTCTTTTTGTCCTGCTCAGCTTTGGCTCAGAAGTCCTTTCTCCGGTGAGTGGCATCCTATTCAATGACGAGATGGATGACTTCAGCTCCCCGCACATCGTCAACGGCTTTGGGGTCCGCCCGTCTGTGGCAAACTTCATCGCCCCAGGTAACACGCCTCTGGAGTGTTTCTCTTGGGGGCTTTGCATTCTGGCCAACTCTCCAGGCAAGAGCTTGGCTGGTGGTCCTGCCCAAGGGGCAGGTCGCTTCTTCTCTGCCTCCCCTCTTTCTTGGCCAAAGGACACTGCAAGACCCCTCTGGTCCACACCAGCCTCGAGTCTCCTCCACCTCTGGATTTCCTGCAAAGGTCTGGTGGGTAAGCGGGCTTTTTAGCAAGGCCGAGGCCTTGGAATGCCCATCTAACTGCCCATCTCCTTGACAGGGAAGCGTCCTTTGTCTTCCATGTGTCCGTCTATCCTAGTGGATAAGGAGAACAAGGTCCGGATGATGGTTGGTGCTTCTGGAGGAACAAAGATCACCACAGCAATAGCTATGGTAGGTTGTTGGTGGGCTGAGGAGAAGCCAAACAGGTTTAGGAGCAAGGGGAGGACCCTGGGTGGTCCATCGCAGCCACAAGGCCTGCAGCAGAGGAGACCCTGCTGCCCCAGAACTATGGGTGAGAGGAAGAAGAGGCCTAGTCTGGAAGCCAAGGGCATTGAGACATGGGGTGGTGGGGGGTGGGGGGTCATGTCTTTCATGATGGTGCAAGGCATTAGCGATTAAAATCACCTCTTCTTCTAGCTCTTTGGGAGGGCTCTGGGAAGGCTCACTCGCCTTAGGGAACTGTTTAGGGAAGCTTTTAATGTTTAATAAATTACAGTGGTACCTTGGTTTATGAACACAATTGGTTCCGGAAGTCTGTTCATAAACTGAAGCGTTCATAAACTGAAGCGAACTTTCCCATTGAAAGTAATGGAAAGTGGATTAATCCGTTCCAGACGGGTCCGCGGAGTACTCAACCTGAAGCGTACTTAACCCGAAGCATGGGTGTAATTGGTTCCGGAAGTCTGTTCCTAAACTGAAGCGTTCATAAACTGAAGCGAACTTTCCCATAGAAAGTAATTGAAAGTGAATTAATCCGTTCCAGATGGGTCCGCGGCATTCGTAAACTGAAAATTCATAAACCGAGGTGTTCATAAACCGAGGTTCCACTGTGTTGTATTTTAATATTTCTGTTGGAAGCCGCCCAGAGTGGCTGGGGAAACCCAGCCAGATGGGTGGGGTATAAATATATTATTATTATTATTATTATTATTATTATTATTATTATTATTATTAGGGTAGAGCCAGCATGATTAGGATGTCAGGCTAGGACAGGCATCCCCAAACTGCGACCCTCCAGATGTTTTGGCCTACAACTCCCACCATCCCTATCTAACAGGACCAGTGGTTGGGGAAGATGGGAATTGTAGTCCAAAACATCTGGAGGGCCGAAGTTTGGGGGTGCCTGGGCTAGGAGTTGGGGAGGTTCCGGTTCCAGCCCCCAGCTGGCCATGAAGTTCTCTGAGTGGCTTGGGGGCCAGTCCCTCTCAAGGGAGAAGGTGGTGCGCCATTTTGAGCTCTTTGGAGTAAAAGAAAATGGAGAGTGGGAAAGTGGGGAGCCTGGTTGGGGCCATCTTTAAGTGCCTTTGCTGGGCGTGTTGTGGAGGTGGATGAGGGGAGTGTCTCCCACACTTGGAGGGGCCTCACACGGGGCAGAGAGCTGCTTTGAGTCCACATTCTAAGGAACGGTTGTGCGTTTGTGTGTCTTTGTGCTCTACATGGGGTGCCTTGTTTTTCTCCTCATCCAGACCATTCTCCGCTCCCTCTGGTTTGGCTACAACATTAAGGAGGCGGTGGAGGAGCCTCGCATCCATAACCAGCTCTTCCCTCCCATCACCGTCCTGGAGGATGAGGTGGAGCAGGTCGGTCTGCTTCGAAGAGGGCAAGGGTGGTTGGTTGGGAATGAAGAACTGAGAACATCAGGGCCTTGGGCCATTGAGTCCAGCCATTGGGGTACATCCAGCTCAGCACTGTCCACACTGATAAGGCAGCACCGGTTTCAGTCAGGAGATAGTCTCAGCCCTTACCTGGAGATGCTGCGAATGCAGATTGAAATTGGGACCTTCTGCATTCAAAGCAGCTGCTCCACGATGCCTGCTTCTGCTTTTCAGGGCTGACCAAATATTGCTCACTTTAAGAAAATTCACAGGCTATAGCAGTGTAGTTGCAGGTTTAAGGTAGGAGGTAAAGGTTGCCATTCGACGCCCCAATTCTGGCCTGCCCATTTGCTGGCATGCATTTGCTCACACCATGCACAGTGAATGAACAGTATAGATCCAAAGGTGGCTACCATCTTAGATGATTTTAGGCCTTTTTGAGCAGCCATGGAACCTCCATAGGCCAAGGCAATCTACCTTTATCAGATGCCTGGGAAGATGGGTGCAGGGGAGGTGGCTATTTCACATGCACAAATATACAATTTTACCATGCATCTATATCTATATTGCTGGTTTTATTTTCATACCTGTTCTGTCAATATGTTTTGACACAAAATGTATCAAAATAAAATCGGTGATATATATATAGTCTGGTTTTATTGATATTTTAATTAATATTGTATTGTGTGCGTATTATTATTATTATTTATTTATTACCCCGTTCTTCATTATAAGGTCCTAAAGCAGACAACAGTATTAAAAACGATTTAAAACAACTTGCAACCATAAAAACAAGGAAGGGCCTCAAGTGTCAAGAGCTTTATATGTGAACCACTTAAAGGTTTTTGTTGATTAAATATATAAATTATTACCGTTATTATTATAGAAAATATATTGAATTGCATTATAGCTTGTTGAATGAATGAATAAATGACGTACGGAGCTGCGTTGCACAGAAGTCAAAAAGTACCAGCCCAGCACTGCCTGGCTGACGCTCTCCAAGGTCCTAAGCAGACCATCCCTCGCCCCTGCCCCCCCCCACGCTTGAGCCCCACTTTATTGGAGCCGAGGGAGATCCTCCTGCACACCTAGGGCTCTCTGACCACAGAGGCAGCCGCTAGCCTTGCATTCCGCAACCTGGTGCCCTTCAGGTGTTCCTGACTACAACTCCCATCATCTCCTGCTAGCCAGCATGGCCTTGTGATTCTGAGTTGTAGTCCAGGACATCTGGAGGTTGCCGTCTTGAGGAAGGCAAGGCTCAGCCACTGCCGGCAACAGAGAGGGCCGCTGGACTGGGAAGGGAGAGTGGTGTCAAATCAGATTCTTGGTGAGTGCATTTATCTGCTTTCTGTGTCCAGGAAATAGAAGATGGATTGAAGAAGAGAGGACACGAGATTCAGAGGACTAGCAGGGGAGCTGTGGTCCAGGCCATCCTGCGGACAGAAGAAGGCTGGTCGGCTGCCTCAGACCCTCGGAAGGGGGGAGTCCCTGCAGGATACTAAACTGGCTCCAAGCTTGGACGGATCACAGACATAATTGCAGATTGATCAGTTTCTTCTGGTGACCCACTGAAACAAGTCCACCTGCACTGGGCTTTGGTGGATCACACATCAGGAGAAAATCCCATGCCTCTGAGATCTTTCAGAACCAGGAAGTAACCTCCAACCATTGATCCATACTGCCCCAGTCACCATGGTATTAGAGGAAATTCATATATTGGTTATGACAAATGGAGAAAGCCGCCACGAAAGGGCCTGCTTGCATGAGGATGTTTTGAGAATTGCCCTGGTCTGAAATGGTTCACTTGAGGAAAGATCTATGAGAGGCAGCGAGGGATATCTCCTTCCTCATTCTCACCTCCACGATGAAACTCTTTCCTGGCCTGTCAGATATCGTCACCAAATAAATAGGATGGATTTGAGGGCCTTCACGATTAACTTAGGAGCAAAAGGGGGAGGGAGAATTGTGATGAGAACAGTCACCTCAGCTGCAACATCTCACATCTTACAAGAAACAGCATTGAAACTGGTCTGCCCGAGTTGACTGAACGGTCGTTGGACTGTGGTGGATTTTGATGCGTTCAGAAACTGAAAGGCATTAACAGAAGTGGAGAGAATCTTCAGCTGCTGGTCCAGGAAGTAAGCACTCTGCCAAACAGTAGGTTTTTTAAAAAATAAATAAATGAATTAGGGTAATTAAAGCATTTATAACTGCTTCTCAGGTATTAAAATAATCTTAGTCGACTTCATTTAGTAAAATGTTGTTCTGTTCTTAGTGTTGGACGGTTACAGCTTTCGGACCAAAATGCCTTTATATGTGGATTTCCCCCCAGTGGGAATATCTGGGGATGTTGACAATGCCAAAGGGTCAGATCCTGCCCCCTTGCAAAGTCATCTGGAGGAGGATGACAAGCTGTCTTTGGCCAAACTTCTAACAATAAAAATGAATATTTTACTTGGAATTTTCTTTTCTTTTTTTAGTCCCAAGCGTCTGCGCTCCTTCTACTGTTCTATAAAAAAATAAGACTGCAGAAACAGCAGCAACTGTTTCATTTGGGAAAACTTAAAGAGGCCCATCAAAGCAAGAGCATTGTGAAGAAGGTTTTTGTTTTTAGTGGGACTGGGGCTGTCAACTAGAGAGCTGGAACACTGTGGGCAACTCAGCTGAAAACCATTTTTTTTACTTTAATAATGAAGAAGGTTTGTGTAAATGTGGCAAAAGCTTTTAAGGTTTAACACCTGAAGAAAGAATGGCCTCACTACACCTGGGGTGGCTCACAGTTAATGGTGGCCTCCCCCCAAAAAATGTTTTTGTACATATTTTGCTGCATCGGAAGGTGTATGTATCAAAGACAGAAGAAATGGCCTGTGATGCCCCCCAAAAAGTTTGAGAAACACCCCTCTCTCCATCCTTGTCAGGGACCATGCAGCCCTGAGGAGGAATGGTGGGAGCCTCCCCCTCCCCCTGCTCCTAATCAGGATCTTGAATCTTCCCAGGAGCAGTGGGACAGTATAGATTTGGAGCAGTGGTTTGCCGAGGGACATAGTTCAGAAGGCAGAAGTTGGGAAGAACTGGGGGGTGAACAGTTAGGAGAGGAAACACTGGGAGAGAGAGAGTTAGCAGACTCAATGTTGCTGGAAAGTGTCCATCCGATCAGCCCAAGGTCAAGGAGGGTAGATAAGGTGGCCGCACATAAGGCACAGTGGTTGCGAGATCAAGTTGCAGGGCGTAGAAGTGATGTGGATGACCGGGAGTGGGTGGAAACCTTAATTGGGAGCACCTTCATTCCATTGTACTCTCGCTGTGTTCATTAAAATCTCTAACTGGTAAGAGACTTTCTCATTGTTCTGCTTATCTACTGCCAAAGCTGGGGGGGGGGGAGGGAGGAGCCACGTCCCTGAAGCCTGACACCTTATCAGCAGCAGTTTCAGAAACAGCAAAATTGAACCCAAGTGAGGAGGGTGTCCTCCCACTCCAGTCCCTCTTGGTCTACAGTAAGTCCATACATGGGGGTGGTAAAATTGGGGGAGGGGGCAGGTAAGAGCTTGAGCTAGGAACCCAGAGATTTAGACCATATATAAAAGGAGACAATTCATTTATTAAAAAATATAGAACTCTGCACGTCAAACTTGCACAAAGAAGAAAACACAAATCCTGCACAGCTGTCCTTTTGCTGAATGAAGCTCCTTGCTTGGCATCAACAATGCCCTCTGCGCACAAACACACCCCCAAGCACACTAGGAGCCACTACCTGGTGCAGCTGTTGCATCGAGCGGCTCTCTCTTCACTCGGAGCACTTGTGATCCCACACAGCAAAAGAGTCTACCAAGTGTCCGCTCTTGGGAGTTTGCTGCCAAAGGGTGAAAGAGGCATTTTCCTGGCTGTGGGTCAATGAGGCAAGTTTCGTCCCCAGCACTTTGCAGCCTCCGGCATCATGAAATCTGCTGGCTGGCTGGCTGCTCCTCTGAGGAGCCAGAACCATCGCATTATCCAGGGAAGTGACTCAGCTGCCTGCCTGCCTGCCTGCAGAAAATATCCTCAGGTAGGTCCTTTGCAGAGCACAGGCTCCCGTCAGACACCTGCTACTGCTGCTGCCACCGCCACAACCCAGATCTTTCACAGAGTGGCAAATGTTGGCAAATGGTTTTCTCTTGTCTCATTGACTGTATGCCACACTCTCATGCCAGCTGCTCTTCCCTGCGAGGCTGCCCATCTTCCTTGGATCTCGACGCATAGCCTGGACAGAAGGTGCTGGGAGCTGGTGAGAGGGACGAAGTCTTCAGCAAAAGCGAGGGCTGTTTTTTGGCTCAGTTCTTCCACAGTATAGCACTGCTCTTGTAAACACCTCTCACTCTCTGTCTGTCTGTCTGTCTGTCTCTCTCCAGGAAAAAGAAATATGTGATGGAGGGATCCAGCTGCAACAAATTAGTGTTTTTTTCAGACCCAGAAGTGGCTGCAAAGCTGCAACAGCTGCTCTGAGAGAGTGCAGAGGGGCAGGCAGGCGGGTCCTCCAGGCCCTCTGGCTTTGCCTCAGGCCAAATAGCCGCTGGGCTACTAATAGCCAGAGGCTTGGCCATTTTTCCTTAGGTCCGAGTAGGGGAAGAGGCAGGGGCCGTCCTTAGAAACAGCTTGCACCACGTTCAGGCTCCATGGCATCGTCTTCACCGTGTGGCCCTTTTGGTGCAGTGCCGCCACAACACCCTGCAAGGAAAGGAAGAGGAGGAGGGTAGAGGAAATACAGGCATCCCTCCAAACACAGGAAGCTTCCTTAGGCAAAGCTGAATTGTTGCTCCGTCTAGCTCAGTATTGTTGCTGCCAACTGGCAGCAGTGACTCTCCCAAGATTTCACGCCCAGGGGCCATTCCCAACCTTTCCTGGAAATGCTGCCGTTGGGGATTGAACCTGGGACCTGCGCAGCAGGCTCCCCCAGGAGCTAGAACTCCCATCAGCCCCAGCCAGAAAGGTCATATGATGAGAGCCCGGTTGTGCTTGCTGGGGCTGATGGGAGTTGTAGTCCGCAGCGCAGGGCTAAAAACTGGCATAGGGCTGTCGCTTTATGTTTTGTACGCTGCAGGACTTGTGGCAATCACTGACATACCCCTCAACTGTCCCGATTTAATAGGGACGCCCCATTTCGGGGGGGGGGGCTTGCTCTCTTGTGAGATCACAGCCCCTAAAGACCTGCCTGTCAGTTTTCTTCTGGGACATGTTGGTGGCATTCCTGGTTCCAGGAGCCTCTGTCTCATGGCTCCCCCTTGAGACCCCAGAGAGCTGCGCACACATCTCACCTTGTCAAATGCCTTTTCTACTTCAATTCCGTTAGTCCCGTTCGTGCAGAGAATTGGTGCCTTGACAGCTTCGTCCACATCGTACCCAAACCACAGCTTGTTAGCGATGGTCTGCAAGAGAAGGAGAAGCCTGGCTTTAGACATGTTCACGTCTAAAGAGGCCAGGGTTCAAATGCCGACTCGGCCATGAAGCTCACTAGGGTGACCTTGGGACAGTAACTGCCTCTCTCAGCCCAACTGACGTCACTGGGTTGTAGTGAGGATAAAATGACCTAAAAATGAAAATCGGAGAAGGGGGAGATTGGGGAAGCCCCTAAAAACAATGTTATGGATAATGAAAAATTATTGTATTTTTTCTTTTTTCCTTCTTTTTTTCTTTTTTACGCTCTTCTTGGTTTCTTTTTTGTGGGTTTTGGGTGGGGGGTAGGGATTTTATTTTCTAACTTTTTCTGTTTTTTCTCTTTTTTTTTCTTTGTTCTTATAATATGATAAGAGTATGGAATGTTGGCTGGGCAGACACCCGGCTCTGTCTTCCCCTGTTACTCTGGGGCCCACCGGTGGCAGGGGTGGGCGTTGGGGAGGGGAGGAAGGGTAGGGGAGAAACCCAGCCACTAAAATGAACCACCTTCGACTATTTGCTCAGCGTGGGTCTTTCTTGTGGCAGGAGGGGACTCATGGGGGGGGTGGAAGAAGGTGTGAGATTATGATTGTTTATTTCTTTTGTATTTTTTTCTTTTTTCTTCTTTATGCTTATTATAAAATCAATAAAATTATATTTAAAAAAATGAAAACAAAACTTAAGCTATTTTCCCCAGGGCAAATTACAAAGCAAAAGGACAGATTTCACGGGCGTTAACTGTGAAGTGCAGCTTCAGCTTTCCAGGCTCAAACCAAGAATCCAGTGTTTTTGTCAACTTACCAGCACAACAGCAGGGATGATAAGTTGCCCGCCTGACCCTCCGACCACCAGCTTTGACTGCCCATCGCGGGAAATGAGGATGGATGGTGTCATGGAAGAAGGGGGCATCTCTCCTATAGGTGGGGGGGCAGCAAGAAATGGAGGGTGAGCAACCTGTATGGTCACTTCTAAAACGGAGAGTAAAAACCTCACCTTGTGCATTTGGATATTATTATTTCTCTCTCTCTTTTTGAATTTTATTTATGCTTTTCAGATATATACATTTCGCTGATTTTTACCATCGTTTTAACTTTTCAAAACTTGACTTCCTTCCCCCTCTTTCTGCGGTTCCTTAAATTTATTTTTGATATCTTCTGCATATCCAAATTAACTTAACTTACTCTTGAGAGTCCCATGGACTGCAAGAAGATCAAACCTATCCATTCTGAAGGAAATCAGCCCTGAGTGCTCACTGGAAGGACAGATCGTGAAGCTGAGGCTCCAATACTTTGTCCACCTCATGAGAAGAGAAGACTCCCTGGAAAAGACCCTGATGTTGGGAAAGATGGAGGGCACTAGGAGAAGGGGACCGATAGAGGACGAGATGGTTGGACAGTGTTCTCGAAGCTACGAACATGGGTTTGACCAAACTGCGGGAGGCGGTGCAGGACAGGAGTGCCTGGCGTGCTATGGTCCATGGGGTCACGAAGAGTCGGACACGACTAAACGACTAAACAACAACTCATTTACTTATCTTCTTTAAATATATACTCTTATGTGGTATATACTCTTATGTGACTGCAGGTTATTACAATAATCCTACCAGTGTTTTTATCTGTTCACCTAAGAGATCTACAGCAAACCTTTTTAGAACTAAAATATCCGCCCAATGAAATTAAACAACAGATCAACACAGCCAGACTGATACCCAGAGAGAACTGGCTGCAAGACAGACGCAAAAAAGAAAATAACAGAACACCACTAGTAATCACATACAGCTCCCAAGTTAAAACAGTACAACACATCATCAGAGATCTACAACCTCTCCTAGACAAAGACAGTTCTATTTCTCAAACTCTGGGAGGAAGACCTTTCATTTCCTACAGACAGCCACCCAATCTTAAACAACTCCTCACCCAAAATAGTACAACCACCAGACTTAACATGGACACTGGTACCAGAGCCTGCAATAAACCCAAATGTCAACTTTGCTGCCACATACACTCGGACCACACCATTACTGGCCCCAACAGCATCAAACATACCATCTCAGGACTATTTAATTGCTCATCTTCTAACATTGTGTATGCCATCAAATGCCAACAGTGCCCTTCAGCTCTCTATATTGGACAAATAGGCCAAACCCTACACCAAAGGATAAATGGACATAAATCTGACATCAGGTATCACAAGATAGAGAAACCAGTAGGAGAACACTTCAAGCTCCCAGGACATTCTATACAAGATCTCAAAGTAGCTGTCTTCTTACAAAAGAATTTCAGAAATAGACTGGAAAGAGAAGTTGCTGAACTGCAGTTTATCACCAAACTTAAAACCATGGAGAAATCTGGTCTAAATAAAGACATTGGATTCTTATATCATTATACATGATAAAGCTATCTTTAACCACCCCTTGCTTTTCCTGTGGGACCAATTGCAGTCATAAACAGTCGTAAATTCTTCCTGTAAGACCAAATGCAGTCATAAACAGTCCGGTTTCCCACCACCCTTCTGAGTGGTGCCCCTCCCCACTATCTCACTATATGTGGGGATCTGGTGACTTCTGTTTCAGTGTATCTGAAGAAGTGTGCATGCACACGAAAGCTCATACCAATGACAAACTTAGTTGGTCTCTAAGGTGCTACTGGAAGGGTGTTTTTTTATTTTGTTCCGACTATACCAGACCAACACGGCTACCTACCTGTAACTACAATTTATCTGTAAGTATCCAACAAGCCATTTCCATTCTTTTATTTAAAAAAGTTTGCTATCTTGATTTCTTATTCTTCTGGTAAGTTTCGCCATTTCTGCATATTCCATAAGATTTTGTATCCATTCTTCCTTTGCTGGGACTTCTTCTTTCCATTTTTGGGCAAGTGGCATTTTTGCCGCTTTAGTTGCATACATGAATAAGTTTCTATACAATTTTGGTAGTTCTGTCCCTATAATTCCCAATAATTATTTCTCTCTCTCTCTCTCATTATTGTTGGAGAGAAATCTTTGCACCTTTATGTTAATGAGCTGAAAGAAGACCCGCAGCTCCTCTTTCTTCAGGGTGTGGGTGTGAGGTGTCCCGGAATCACATCAACCCCCTTTTGGGACTCTTCTACCATCCATCCATCCATCCATCCATCCATCCATCCATCCATCCATCCATCCATCCCCTTCTGCCCAGCATTTGTGCTTGCGATGGGCTTTCCCTGTGGAGGTGGAGCTCACCTGGCGAGATCCTGCCACTCGACTGCTTCATGCAAAAGTCAGCGAGTTCATTGTTTAAGATGATCCCAGTCTGTGGCGAATACACCATGGCACCAAACCTGAGCAAGGGGAGAGCAGAGGTTTGAGGACATCATCAGAAGGGACGCAGTTCTCCTCCCTACCTGCTTTTATTTATCCCCCCCCCCCCTGGCAGGGTGGCGGTGGCCAGAACAGGAGACGCAAACAGGTGGCAGGGAAGGAGAGGGTTAAGCAACTTCTGTGTGGCCAGCCCAGAGCAGGGATGTCGTCCTTCAAGTGTGCCTTTGCAGTGGAAGTGAGCAGACGGGATTTCTTATCCTTTTGGTAGGAATTAAAACAGCAAGATGCCAGACCTCTATCCCTGCAAGAGGGCCTGGAACCATGGAGAAGGTGTCCCGCTCTCTGCCTCCCACAGCCCGGCAGTTGGAACGTAGGACGGGGCCTTATTTTGAGTCAAACCATTGGTCCATCTAACTCCATATTCCCAACACCGACCGGCAGCAATGGTTATTCAGCATTTCAGGCAGGGGGTCTCTCCCCAGCCCTGCCTGGAAATATGGCTGGGGATTGGACCTGGGGCCTTTTTGTGCAAACACTCTGCCACTGAGCTATGGCCCTTCCCCTAAAATTAAAACAAGATTCTAGTCCTCAGGGCACATGGAGAGCTTGCCTGAAGGATCAAGCCAAAGGCCCATCTAGTCCAGCATGGGCGTAAGCAAGGGGGGGCTGCCCCCTATATCAATCAAAATCAATACAAATTTAAGGTTCTGCCCCCTTAAAAAATCCTCCCCCCCAACAAAATCCTGGCCACGCTCATATAGTCTAGCACAGGCACCCCCAAACTGTGGCCCTCCAGATGTTTTGGCCTACAACTCCCATGATCCCTAGCTAACAGGACCAGTGGTCGGGGAAGATGGGAATTGTAGTCCAAAACATCTGGAGGGCCGAAGTTTGGGGATGCCTGGTCTAGCATCTTCTTTTTACAGTGGCCAACCAGGTGGTTCTGAATTAAGGTCTGATTTAAATAGGAAGCACAGAGTCAAACCGTTGTTCCATCTAGCTCCATATTTTCTGCACTGGCTGGCAGCAATGGCTCTCCAGAGTTTCAGCTGGGCAAACTCCCAATGCATAAAATTATTGCAATAAAGCTTCTGTCCTGCCTTTGCGACTCATCTGCTCCCAACTTACGGGTAGTTAATCGTGCTGGTGGCTGATACGGCGCTCCCGTCTTCAGCCAGGACGGAAACGTGGGAGGTGCCAAACGGGGTGGTTCCCACCTGGGCAGAGTCATAGTGGGATGCTGGGTGGTCTCCCCGCTCATCGATCCGCTGCCTGACGTGGCTAGCAAAGGAGTCCGAGATCAGCTGGCTCAAGACACCCTAAAGAACACAGCACATCTCAGTGAGGCAGGTTGCGATAACCTCAGCCGCAAAGGGGTAATGGTGCCTTCTGGAAAAGTCAAAGCTGGGCTCAGTGGGATAGGAATGTAAATTGCAGGAAGCAACGTCTTGCAGTGCTTATCTTCAGCTGCAGAGGGCAGCCATCTACCTGCCTCGCCCACTGGCTCCCAAACTTTTTCAGCCCATTGCCCCCTATCTTCCATAAACTCATCCCCAACACCCTATGCCAGGCATCCCCAAACTGCGGCCCTCCAGATGTTTTGGCCTACAACTCCCATGATCCCTAGCTAGCAGGACCAGTGGTCGGGGAAGATGGGAATTGTAGTCCAAAACATCTGGAGGGCCGAAGTTTGGGGATGCCTGCCCTATGCCCTATCCGAGGGGTGGCCAACTCCCAAGACACTGCGATCTACTCACAGAGTTAAAAACTGGCAGTGATCTACCCCTTTTGGGGGGTTCAGGTCAAAGTTGTTGATTTTTTTTTCTTTAGGAAAGAAAGCCCTGGTTTTGGGGGTTCTGGTCAAAGTTCTTGGGCTTTTTTTAGGACTGAGGATGGCCCCGTTTTGGGGGGTGCAGGGCACACATGTTGAGCTTTTTCTAGGGGAGCAAAGGTTGTTGAGCTTCTTTGGGGGGGAGCCAGTGATCTACCACAGATGTCCAGTGATCTACCGGTAGATCACGATCTACCTGTTGGACGTGCCTGCCCTATCCCATAGGTTTTCAACCTTTTCCAGTCCACAGCTCCCTTAACTACATTCTTTCTGTGGCACCCCTGTGGGGCTCAGGAGCCCAGTAATGTCACCTCTTGCCTGCCTAGCTGGCAGGCTCTCACCTTTTTTGCAAACACCCTCCCTTGTGGAGTGTTTCCTCGGCCTCCTCTCCTCTCCCCTCTCCTTGGGAGTCCTGCTGGTAGCTACTGCTGCAACAAACAGCTGTGCAAGCCTTTGGGAGGCAGAGATGCGATAGGGCAGGGCTGGCCAACAGGTGGATCACGATCTACAGGTTGATCGTGGGGTGTCCCTGGTCGACCCTCTGACCCAAAATAATAATAATAATAATAATAATAATAATAATAATAATAATAATAATAATAAAGCTCAACAACTCTTGCTCCCTAAAAAAAGCTCAACAACTTTGGCCAATCCAATGGGCAGATCACTGCCAGTTGATTTATAGTGTGAGTAGATCACAGTCCCAAACTGTGATCTACTCACACTATAAGTTGGACACCCCTGTGATAGGGCATCAGAGGAAGGAGGGAAGGAGAGAGCAACAGAGGCCAGGGTTGCCCATGGTATCCCGACCATCATTCAAGGCACCCCAGGGTGCCATGACACTCTGGTTGAAAACCACTGCACCACCCCATAAAAAGCACTATTCAGGATAGAGGTTTGCACGACCCACTAAGGAAGGTGAAGTTCTAAACAGGAACAGTTAATTGCACATTTGTTCAAAATCCAGTTAACACTAATTAATTTGTTCAACAAAACGGATTCACTTGATCCATTGATACCAGCTTTTCAAAATCTGATAGTCATTTACACCTCCAGCGCCCCACTGCCACCCCCTTCCCTCTTAGCCCCCCCTCAGGTAACCCCACTGCCCCCCCAGGTGATACTACCATTCACTTTGGGACCCAACTGGTCTGACCAAAAGCAAAAGCATCCTCACCCTGTTTGGAAACAAGAGTTTAAAAAAAAAATCTTGAAAAGAGTTTTTTTTTAAAATCTTGAATTGCTGTCACTCGGCTATTCTATATCAGAAATCAGATTGTGAAATTGAATTGCTGATAGGAAAAAATTTCTTGATTCTATTATTATATATACAGTGGAACCTCAGTTTATGAACACCTCGGTTTATGAATTTTCGGTTTATGAACGCCGCGGACCCATCTGGAACGGATTAATTCACTTTCCATTACTTTTAATGGGAAAGTTCGCTTCAGTTTATGAACGCTTCAGTTTATGAACAGACTTCCGGAACCAATTACACCCATGTTTCAGTTTATGAACGCTTCAGTTTAAGTACTTCACGGACCCGTCTGGAACGGATTAATCCACTTTCCATTACTTTCAATGGAAAAGTTCGCTTCAGTTTATGAACGGTTACTCTGCGGACAGTCTGGAACGGATTAATCCACTTTCCATTACTTTCAATTGGAAAGTTCGCTTCAGTTTATGAATGCTTCAGTTTATGAACAGACTTCCGGAACCAATTGTGTTCATAAACCAAGGTACCACTGTACTGTACGTACACACCGCTTGATTGTAAAGTTAAGATGCTAAAACAAGTTAACATTACCTCAACTTTCTAAGCCTGTGGGTAGGCTCACCTAAACAAGAACATTTTTAGCAGGTGCCAAAAAGAGTACAGTGAAGGTACCTGCTTGATCTCAATTTTATGATAACTAGAATATTTGGGCTTCATGATGACAGAATGCTGAGGCGTCAGCTGCCTGCACAGCTCTGCAATTATGAGCAAGGAAGAGAGTTTCCCCCTCTTGTCTTCTCTCCACAGCGGCTGCCCCTCAACTCTGTCCGAATTTGCAAAACTCCCTCCCCTTGCGGACCAGACAAAACCAAACCTTGTATTTTGGAAGCATGAAAAGACTCATTTAATCATGCTAGATGAGGGCGGTGGCATGAAGCTCTAGAGTTCCTTACATTCTTATCCAGTGATAAGATGTGCCAGAACTCTCCATGAACTCTTTCCTTGTTCTTTTACAATGGCGATGCAGCCCACCTGAGAGGTGCCATTACTGAGTTCTGGTAAATTCCGTTTACTGAACGGGCTGAATGACACTAGTACATATATATTTTTAAATGATTATTTGGAACCATTGGAGGGGGGGCACTATAGTTTTTTTTTCCTTCAAAAAATAAGGCAACAAAGCTTTTAACAAGGATGAAGAACGACAGGCTCCCAGATCACACACCTCTCCAGTTTGGGAAAAAGCTGGGTGATCCACTTTTACTCTCTGGCCATTGGCAAACTTCAGAGCTTCTGCGATGTAGTGGTACGTCTCAGCACTCTGGCTAAGTGTGCTCATGGAATCTTTGGTGAAGTTGAAACCTGGAAGACAAGAAGAGCTAGCTCTGAGCACCCAGGCCGAAGGAAGAGCAGAAAAGACTCTGCGGCGCTCTTCTGAGACCCAGGGAATGACCCTTGGCTGTGTTAGAAACTCTAGGCACCAAATGGCTCCTTAAATCAAGGCTACAATTGCCAAAACAGAATGTCTAGTTGCCATTTAGGGGCAAGTCTTATCTTTCAAAGGATTGACTTGGCTGTGATTGTGTTACGTATTCAGTGGTCTGCGTTTGCCTGAGCTCGAGTCTGGACTAAGGATTCTGAGCTCCTGTGTTCAGATTCGAAACACAGAATATTTCAGGATTTGGGCCTCTGCCATTGGCCCTTGAACTCTGAGTCGTGATTTGCATTTTGGAAGTTTAGACAGCCAATCACGTTGAGAGTGGGAGTGGCCCAGGCTTTCAGAAATGTATATAAGCAGTTGCTTTGCCTCTGTTTCCCAGTTACGTAGTTCAATAAAGGTTCTTGCTGTAATGGCTGTGTCTTGCCTCGTACGAACCCACCTATACTTCACATTGATTCTTGGTTAAACGTCTGGCTAGTTCAGATGACAACTTTGAGCTAGGTTAAGAACTCTTGAGAACTTAAAGAAAAGGCACTTGATCCAGGGAACAGTTCACATATCTATTGGCCTATTCTGACCTCTTTATCTTAATGGTGACACGGACCATTCATAAGAAGATTCTTCACAATGGAGAGCACAGCAGTGGGGGTTGGGGTAAGCTACAACAAGTAAATATAACCTCATTCACTGCTCCTGCTCAGACTGCACAGAAAAGGCATTTTGGTTCCTGAAATTCAGATTGTGCAGATAAAATACAACTGATGGATCATTGCCCGAGGCTAAAGGAGGTTGAAAGGGCATCAGATTGAAGCTGCCAAATGAGAATTACTGAAGGAAGTGGCCAGGGGCCTCCTCTTCTCCTGGTCCACAGTGTTGGGGGGAGGTGTCTGCCACTCTTCCCTTTTTCACCCACACCAGCAGCACCACAGGACCAGAATCTCCCCATCCCTGATACGCAGTGAACCAAATGGACCCCTCCTTTACCTTTGAGGACATTGAGGATAAATAGGAGAATGGGCCCCGCTGCAGGACGCGGGGCAGAGTACACAGTGTATTCACCCAGGGAGATGTTCACAGGGCTCACCACTTCTACTCGGTAATCCCTGAGGTCGTCCAGGGACAAGATGCTGCCTGGAAAACAAGGGGAGGAAGATGCGTCAGGCCTTATCTGAGCTGAGGCAGGGGCAGAAAATAGCTCAAATCCCGAGCGCAAATGAGAGGAACTGCTTGCAGGAAGTCTTAGTGACCCCTGGCACTAAGGAGGGAATGTGGTTCCTTCTCAAGGAGTGGGGAGGGGGAGGCTTGCACAGCAAAGAGAGTTGGGACTCCTGCCCTGACAGCTGCCATCACAGGAGAGGAAGGGGACAATGGAAGGAAGGAGTGGGGAGGGGGAAACAGCCTACAACTGTCACGTGCAAGGGCGAGGCGGCAAAGCAACGGCTGGGACAGATCTGGAAAAGGGAACAGGGGCACCAAATTCTGATTAGGCTGCTGCGGAATCACTAATGTTTTCCAAGGTATTGGAAAATCTGCTTGAACCCTTCTCAGCAGGGCAGATAAAGAAAAGGAAAAAACCCAGAGTCCTTTCTGTTGGGGATAATTTCAGACTGAAATTCCCAGGTGTCAAAAAAAAAGGTTATTTATGTATGCTACCACTATGGCCTGTTTTTGTTACCAAAACTGTTCCAAAATGGAAAACAAGTAAGGTCCCAACTAAGGAAGAATGGCAACTTAAGTTGACAGAATATGCACAACTACGTAGCAGACTTAACATATAGAATATAAGAGAACATGAAGAACATACGTTTAAAGAAGATTGGAAAACGTTTATTGAATATATGGGAAATAACTGAACAGCTGAAAATGCTGGCAGCATTAAGTGTTATCAACAGTGCAAGCAAGTTTTTATGGCTATGCAGGGATTTGTGAAATGTAAAATGAACCATGGAAAGAGAAGAAGGGATGTCATTGATATATTAAGGATGTGAAATGAGTATTTTAAATTGTAAAATAAGAAATTTAATAAAAAAATTATAGGATAGATGGATAGATAGATAGATAGATAGATAGATAGATAGATATAGATAGATAGGAATCATTTTCCATGCAGTGCATTCACAATGGAACTCAATCCCACGGGAGGCAGTGATAACCACCAATCTGGATGGCTTTGAAAAAGTATTAGACACTTCTGAATGCCGGTTACGGGAACCACAACAGAGGAGAGGGCTCTTGTTCTGGTTGGCCACAGTGAAAACAGGATGCTGGACTGGATTGGCCATTGGCATGATCCAGCAGGGTCATCTTATGGTCTTATGTCCAGGGTTGGCATCAACTTTGTTCTCTGAGAGCCCCCACCCCCCAGGTCTCCTGTCTTGAACCCGGCACAAAATGGCGGTTCAGGAAGCGGAGTCAACTTCTCGCTGCGTCCCACAAGCCATAACACTAGAACAGCCCCATAAGCAGGGTCTACATCTGAGCGACCACAAGTCAGACCCAAACTCTGCCCATGACGGACAGGGAGTAAAGACTGGTCACCTTCTTCTTCTTTTTGGGAATTGTAGGTACAGAACTACCCAAACTGTATAGAAATTTATTAATGTAGCCGACTAAGGTGGCAAGGATGCCATTTGCTCAATAATGGAAAGATGAAGAAGTCCCAGCGAAAGAAGAATGGATACAAAAACCTACGGAATATGCAGAAATGGCGAAACTTGCCAGAAAAATAAGAAATCAAGGTAACAAACTTTTTATAAAAAGATAGAAATGGTTTGTTGAATATTTACAAATAAACTGCAAATAGATAAGAATTATTGTAATAACCTGCAGTTTTATAAAAGTATATATATATAAAGTAGTTGAATAAATGAGCAAATTAAGTTAATTTGGATATGCAGAAAATATTTAAAAATAAATTTAATGAACCGCAGAAAGAGGGGTGAGGACGTCGAGTTTTGAAATGTTAAAATGATTATAAAATTATTGAAATGTATAAAACTGAAAATCATAAATGATGATGATGATGATGATGACGACTGGTCACCTTCTTTCGCTATGTCCTGCACCAACTTCTCTGCTGTGGTTCCCTGGTAAAACTCATCAGCTCCATTTTCTGCCACAGCCCTCAGGGTCTCCACCAGGGCTGGCCATCGAAGGAGGTCTCCAGCTCCCAGGGCGGCTCCCTGCTTGTTGTAAAAAAGTTTTCTGGAAGAGAGAGTGACCACCATCAGTTTCTGACCCTGGATTCGAAGAGCAGAGGCTGCAGCAGGAATGGCTGCTAAGACCCAAATATAACTGGAGGAGAGAGATTTGCTAATTGTATTATTGAGCTAAATCTGATCCTATAGTTTGCATTGCCTGCATTGTATAATTCTGATTGGGTGGCTTAGCCCCCCATATTTCTAAAATGCTTTTTTCCTTAAAATGCTTTTCTCTTTGCCTCTGTGTCAAAGTGTAATGAAAACATTCAACAGCTAGACAAGATGGCCTTGCCAGAAAGCACAAGGAGCATCAGGAGATGCTCAAGGTCTATACCAGGAGATGATGCAAATATCAGGCACAAGACCAGATAGACAGGAACTCAAGCCCCCATACTCAAGGCTGCTTGAGGCTGGCACCGGGGTAGCATTGCTGAGTCAGCGTGTGTTTATGAGAAGGACAGGATCTTCCTTATATGTATTTGTAACCTATGACCCTCTTGCGTGCGCACTCTTACAGAGCGGATTCCTGAGGAGGGGGGAGAAGGAGCCCAAGAAGTGTATAAGAATCTTTGCAAAATTGTTTTTCTTTACTCTTGTCGTGAAAATACGGATCACCAAGAGTCTCTCTATATAGAGATTAAACTCTTTCTCTGAATTCAACCCTCGGTGTCGTTATTGACTGTCTCTGTCCCTGCCTGGGCGCAACTTAAGGAACCATTATTAAGCCAATAAGGCTACATAACCAGCTGTGAGTGAGGGCAAAAAAGGTGGGGCTCCATAGCCCTTAAGCCTGGGGTGATTTAACTTCCAATTTAGCTTTCTTGCTCTGACGATTTCCTGACCACCACCTCTAAGGCCACATTTGTATTGTTCTACACTGCAGGGGTATCGAGGCAGATTGTCAGTCTCAATGCAACTTGCTTATTCAGTTCAGTAGGACACTAGGACTAACTTTTGATGGGAGATATATATATATATATCCACTTCCTGGTCTAATGTGAGGTGTGTTTCAAAGGCCACCGAGGCTGCTGGAATCACCTTCAGCATTGGCTTCCCCCACTGGCTGCCCTTCACAATGCCCAAAACCTTGGCCAAGGGCTCTTCGGGGGCCTTCTCCCCTCTGGGAGCTATCAAAGAAGCTTTGGGCTGCTGTTCACTTTGACTTCCTCCCCTCCTTTCGGAATCAAGGACCCCAGTGAGAAGCCCCTATAGGAGGGAGAGGTTGGAGCCCAGGGCTGCTGTCCTTTGTGCTGAAGACTTTGCCAGCAAGAGACTCTCATTGTCCCCATTTGCCAACAGTTCTGAAATCAAGGATCCAGGGGGACAGGGCTGGCTCCTGATTGGGGGGGGGGCTTCCCGCAGGCACCTGGCTGGCCACTGAAAGAACAGGATGCTGAACTAGATAGGCTCGATCTTATGCATTTCTATCCCACAGGTGTGATCTGACTTTGTGCAGGTTTCTCGTACCTTAAGGACGTTTTGTTCAGATGCGGCTGTATCATGGGGTGGCTGAGAAACCGACCCACCACCTCGGGGATCCGGATTCCAGGGTCAAGGAGCTTGATGGTGGGCTCAAACAGGGTCTTCCAGGGCAATTTGCCGTACCGTTTGTGGGCTTCTTCGTAACCACGCAGTTCCCCGGGGACAGCAATCCACCGAGACCCTACTATGAAGCAAGCCGGATGCGTCATTTTACAGCTTCCCCACAAAGATTCCATTTCTAGGCGCCTTCCTCCTCACCGCCGTTATCAAATGGGAGACAATTCTCTGCCTCCAAATAGAACTGTGGCTCAACTCCTTGCCAGCCTGTAAGGAAAACCTGGGGAACTCAGTTGTGCTTCAAAGCAGGAGGAGCTAGTCCTTATGCTTGCTGATGACAGCTTGGCATCATAGAATCATAGAATTGTAGAGCTGGAAGGGACCCTAAGCATCATCTAGTCAAATCCCCTGCAATGCAGGAATATTTTGCCCAATGTGGGGCTTGAACCCACAACCTTGAGATTAAGAGTCTCATGGTCTACCAACTGAGCTATCCCTTGGTCAGGAAACCTTGTGGTCTTGTAGCACAAGGGCCATTGAGCAGAAATGGGGTGGGGGCCTTAACACTTCTCTTAAAAGGATCCTTCTCCTCTTCGAGGGAATGACTCAGTTGTCACCTGTGAGCAGGGGGGGGAGCTGCCCCTCCCTCACAACCCTCCTCCCCTCAACCTTCTTTATATACAAGGACTCTTCTTACCTGGAAAACCCTTATTGCACTCAGCCAACAAATTGCCAGAGATCTTCTGCGGGGCCCTCTCGCGAGCATTGAGCACCTCCACTTTCCCTGGAGAAATCAAAGGGGCAAATGCCAAGGTGAAGATTCACAGGGGACCAATGACCTCAGGCAAACTGGCTTCTGCCATGGCTGTCCCATTTACGTAGGAACCTGCCTTATTCAGAGTCAGACCCTTGATCCATCTAACCCAGTACTGCCTGCGCTGACTGGCAGCAATGGCTCTCCAGGGCTTCAGACAGGATTCTCTCTCAAGCCTGCCTGGTGCTCTGAACCGCAGGCCCGACGGAGGGCCCGTGTGACTGGTTTGGTGCAGCAGGGATACCAAAGAAGGATGTCAAAAACGCCAGAATGACCTGTTTTAGTGATTTTTTTTTAAAAAAAGGTGTCAACTTACAACACAGAGTGCAAAGTCCTGCTGCCTTTACACAGGGCAAATACCACAGCAGAGAGCAATTGCTGTGACTTGTCTGCACTCAGGAAAACATTAATAATTGTTGTTGTTGTTGTTGTTGTTGTTGTTGTTGTTGTTGTTGTTGTTGTTTTATATCCTGCCCATCTGACTGGGTTGCCCCAGCCATTCTGGGCAGTTTTCAACAAGTATTAAAACACAATAAAACCTCAAACATTAAAACACCTTCCTGTACAGAACTGCCTTCAGATCTCTTCTAAAAGTTTATTTCCTTGAAATCTGATGGGAAGGCATTCCACAGGGCGGGCGCCACTACCGATAATCTGTAGTTAATGTTACTAGAGAAGACCCTAGGCTGGAGAAAGACCAAACTCCTCAGGAAGGGCTTGCTAAGACTCTGATCCCTTGGGGCAGGGGTTCTCAACAAAATTTTCTCGAGGACCCCTCATCGAGCCGCTATTGTGACAAGGACCCCCATTAATTCCTAATCCTAAAATTAAAAAGTGAGAGCCAAACTAAGAGTCTTTTTATATTTTATACGTTTTTTTACAGTTACAACAGAGTACTCCATCAGTATACAGTTAGTTTTATTTTTCAGTTCTTAATGAGATGAACCACTTTTTAACCAACGGTCCATTTTTAACTACACGAACTGTAGCTTCCGCGAAAAACAACGCTTTGTTTACAAACACTACTGTTTTGCAAAGAGGCAGCGCACGCCAGGGAGGAGGGAGGGGAATGGAGAAGACAGGGTACCTGCGCAGTAGCGCACAAATGAAGCCGACGTGCGCAAAGCATCTTGGGGAGGAGAGCATTAGTAGAATGTGCGCGCTGCCTCTTTGCAAAACAGTAGTGTTTGTAAAGCGCCACCTAACGGCATACAGCAGAACTACTGCCTCTATCTAATTCTAGTTTTGCGCTAGACTCTGCTCATGCAGGAAGCGGCCAAAACAAAAAATCTGTTATCATACGAAATATATTTAATATATTTTTTATTCTAATAGCATCTTGCGGACCCCTCTGGCATAGCTCGCGGACCCCTGGGGGTCCCCGGACCACCTGTTGGGAACCACTGCCTTGGGGAACTTGAGTCTGTTTTCCCAGGGGGAAAGGTTGTGAGACTGGCGGGGTCGGGGGCTGTATCAGAGCCAAGGGCCTCTGACCCAATAAACCCAAAGTCCAGAACTTTCTTGTCCTTCATTGGGGCTCCCATGCTTCCCAGGACATCCTAGCTGCCCCGCCCCCACAACAGCCGAGAAGTTTGTTGGGTTTCGGAGCACGTTTTGCTCAGAGATTTGGAGAAGGGGCCATTATCTGCAGTTTCAGCACTGCCCTGTGCGCATGTGAAGGGGAGATTGTGATGATCACCAGCAACGGTGCCACCTTCCCCTGTGCTGCACACACTTGCGGCCATGACCTCTCCAGTCCAGCGCATGAAGCAAATGCAGCTCGCCACAAAAGACCTCGTTCGTTCCTACTGATTTGAAAAGCAGGGGCCAGGGGCTGGTTTGGAAATTGAAGATCCACAGGGGCCGCTTTTGCCACCCGCTCGGATGCCTCCGCCAATTAATCCTTCATGGAGAAACAGACTTGGTTTGGGGATGTGCACTGGCTGTGCCTACCTGTGGATGCGTTATAGATGGTGAAGATTATCCCTCCCCCGAGGCCCATGCTCTGCGGGTTCAGGACAGCGGAGCAGATCAAGGCAGCGATGGTGGCGTCGACGGCTGAGCCTCCCTGCAGCAAGATATCCCTGTTCAGGAGAAAGAGGAGGGCGGGGCATTCAAATGTCACATAAAAACAACAACAACAACAACAACAACAACAACAACAACAACAACAACAACAATTTTATCTTTTATAACTCGCCCATCTGGATGGGTTTCCTCAGCCACTCTGGGAGGTTTACATTAAAAAATGGAAAAACATTAAACATCAAAATATTCCCGATACAATGGCAAAAATGACCGGAAAGCTTAGGAACCAAGAAGACAAGAACTTTAAGAAAGGGTGGGGTGGGGGATTATAATATACAGTGGTACCTCGGTTTATGAACACAATTGGTTCCGGAAGTCTGTTCATAAACTGAAGCGTTCATAAACTGAAGCGAACTTTCCCATTGAAAGTAATGGAAAGTGGATTAATCCGTTCCAGACGGTCTGCGGAGTAACCGTTCATAAACTGAAGCGAACTTTTCCATTGAAAGTAATGGAAAGTGGATTAATCCGTTCCAGACGGGTCCGCGAAGTACTTAAACTGAAGCGTTCATAAACTGAAGCGAACTTTTCCATTGAAAGTAATGGAAAGTGGATTAATCCGTTCCAGACGGGTCCGCGAAGTACTTAAACTGAAGCGTTCATAAACTGAAGCATGGGTGTAATTGGTTCCAGAAGTCTGTTCATAAACTGAAGCGTTCATAAACTGAAGCGAACTTTCCCATTAGAAGTAATGGAAAATGAATTAATCCGTTCCAGATGGGTCCGCGGCGTTCATAAACCGAAAATTCATAAACCGAGGTGTTCATAAACCGAGGTTCCACTGTATTTAGGAGACCATTGTAAGCAGATGAAAACATTAGCAGGACTTTAAGGACACTTTAAGAAAGTAATGTAACAATCACTATGGACAATATGGACAGATACAAAACGTAGATCACAAAATACGATGCAGTTGAAAACGTCCGCAATGAGACCCAAGGAGGGGATGAACACACACTGGAAACAATTAAAACAGACCAAGAACAAATCAATCACCTCCCCACCCCCACAAATGACTCCCCTGAAAAAGTCCAAAAACTGAATGTCCGTCCCCCCCACTGAATGTCGTCGTCCCCCCCCCACTAGTGTTAATTTGCGGAAGGGATCTGTTTTCCCACACCATGGAAAAAACGGGCTCCTTTGGGAGGAAAGGTAAACTATAAAGAAATCTATATAAATAAAAATGTTAAATGCCAGGTTGTTAGTGCTCAGCTTGCTCCGAAACTGCTCGATTTGATCGATTTGAGTTGAAATTTTGACACAACATTGCAGTCCAATACGGGAGTGTTTGTATAAACTTAGATTATACAAATGTCACACCTGTCACAGGTAAAAACATGCTTTTTTTGAAAAACCAGAAAAACAGGAGAGGTTGCAAAACATCGCCCTCTAGCGGTGACTCCACTGGCACTGCAGCTAGAAAAGCTTTCCTCTCCAAAACACCTCAGCTCAGGTTTACAGGGAGTGGAGGTGGGGGCTCACCTGGGTTGGGGGTTGGGGCAGGAAGGGATCGGGATGGGTCATGGGTCGGGACAGGGTGGGGTGGGGTGGGGGGAGTCACAGGGATGAGCCAGAGCAATGCGTCGCTGGGTACAGCTAGTAATGAATAATTTCGCACACCTCTGACATGTCACCTCTGCCTTTCCTCCAAACTGAAAAGTCCCAAATGTCGCAATTTTTCTTCAAGTGGGAGTTTCCTTGCCCTTTTCTGAACCTTTTCCAACTCTTCCATCTATTTTGCGAAGCGATTTCCCCAGAACTGCAGGCACTATTCCAGCTGCATCATAGTTTTGAATTAGGGCTTTATGGTACTGGCAGTTTTAGTTTCAGTCCCTTTCCTAGTGTGGAATTCCCCCTTCTCGCTTCATTGAGCTGTCCAGTACAACTCCAAGATGGATGTTATTTGGAAACAGATACTGCCAACTGCTAAGTGCCTCTCCTCTGTAGATTCCTTGGACGTGGTACCCTTCATTTGCCTGTGATGAAGACAAATGCTTCATACGGTAGATACATATACATCATCCGTAGGATGGGGAGGTCAATTGCCTGCTGGTTCAGCTAGACTGAAATCTCCAGGTGGGCTGTCTGCTTTTAAGGTTTCAGAAGCGGCCACTGTGGTTCTTAATACAGGCCTAACTGTGTTTTGTTTTGTTTTTAATTTTTAATTTATGATTTTCAGTTGTTGTTGTTTAGTCGTTTAGTCGTGTCCGACTCTTCGTGACCCCATGGACCATAACACGCCAGGCACTCCTGTCTTCCACTGCCTCCCGCAGTTTGGTCAAACTCATGTTCGTAGCTTCGAGAACATGAGTTCTCGATTTTCAGTTATATACATTTTAATAGTTTTACAGTCATTTCAACACTCAACTTCCTTCCTTCTCTTTCTGTGGTTCCTTAGATTTATTCTTATCATTTTCTGCATATTCTAAATTAACTTAACTTACTCTTTTACTCATCTACCTGTACAGTGGTACCTCTGGTTGCGGATGGGATCTGTTCCAGAGCATCAGTTGGATCCCTAGGTTTTCGCAACTGGAGGTGCCTGTTCTGTGCATACTCGCGGCGTGGTAGAGCGTGTCTGCGCATGCACGCAGCGCAGTAGAGCACTTCTGCGCAAGCGCGTGGGGCAAAACCTGGGAAAATACTTCCGGGTTTGTCGCGTGTGTTGTAAACAAAATCTGCCCTTATAGAGTCCTTTGTAGGTTCTCCATCGGTAGGAGAAAATAACAGAGGCCAACCAGAGAATATTGAGAAGCAAAGCAGCTAGTACCGTGTTTCTCATATTATAAGACACGCCTTATATTTATTTTTTCCTCGAAAAAACACACTATGGCTTATTTTCAAGGGATGTCTTATTTTTTTCCTCCTCCTGCCGCGGCCGGCATTGCTGCTGCGCCTATCACTATGTCTTATTTTCAGGGTATGGCTTATATTCCTTGAATACTTCCTGAGAAAATGGGAAAGTTATTTTCACCTCCTCCCTCCTTGCAGAGAAACATTTGGTGAGCTTGGAAGTCAAAATGGTTTCAGGACTGTCTTCCTGTACTGTTTCAGACGTGGTTTATATATTTATGTACGTGTTTGCCTTGTACATTTATGAACATTTATTATATATCTAAGACCTTAAAATTCTTCTTACAGGTAGGTAGCCGTGTTGGTCTGCCGTAGTCAAAACAAAATAAAAAAATTCCTTCCAGTAGCACCTTAGAGACCAACTAAGTTTGTCATTGGTATGAGCTTTCGTGTGCATGCACACTTCTTCAGATAACAAATTCTTATAACACGTGTGTATCCAGGAGCAGTGCTAGGGTTTTTTGCACCCTAGACAAAAACACCTTCTGGCGCCCCCCGGGCACATGCATCATGGCGCACGCACGCACACCGCTGATACCCCTGCGCCCCCTCCATTGGCTGGAGGAGCGCGGGCCAAGGGGGGAGCTTGGCGCCCTCCCACCTGTGGAGGGGGCGCTTTGAGCTCCTCAGCAGCGGCAGCAGCTCCCATAGCTGAAGCCTTCAGCTGCGGGCACTGCCGCCGCTTGCTCGCTGCAGCCGCTGGGGAGCTTACAGCATCCCCTCCGTGGGCGGGAGGGCGCTGAGCTCTCCTTTTGGCTTGCGCTCCTCCTGCCTGTGGAGGGGACACTGGGGGCTCCTCGGCGAGCGAGCGAGCGAGCGGGCAGGCGGCAGCGCCCATAGCTGAAGGCTTCGGCTGCGGGCGCTTGCCGCCACTACCGCTGCCGCTTGCTCGCTGCGGGCGCCGCTGCTGCTGGGAAGCTCTCGGCGTCCCCTCCATAGGCGGGAGCAGCACGAGTGCATGCCTTGGGAGGGCGGCGGTGGCGCGGGGGTTTTGCGGGGCAGGCCCGGCAGCGCCCCCTCCATTTTCGCGCCCTAGGCAATGGCCTAGTCTGCCTAAATGGATGCACCGGCCCTGTGTGTATCCCGAAGGATACATAACCAGAGGTGCTCATAAGTAGAGGTACCACTGTACTTTAATTATATACTCTTATGAAACTGCAGGTTATTACAATAATCCTGCCAATGTTCTTATCTGTTCACAGCTTATTTGTTAATATTCAATAAACCATCTGCATTCTTTTATTAAAAGTTTGTTAACTTGGTTTCTTATTTTCCCGGCAAATTTTGCCATTTCTGCATAGTCCATAAGTTTTTGTCTCCATTCTTCTTTCATCAGAACTTCTTCTTCTTTCCATTCTGGGGCAAATAACATTCCTGCTGCTGTAGTCGCATACATGAATAAATTTCTGTACTCTTTAGGTACCGGTAGTTCTACCCCTATAATTCCCAAAAGGTACTACTGTGTTGTTGTTGTTTTTAAGGAAGCTTTTACAAAAGAAATCCCAGGGCTCCACGTGGTCTATTGTGTCATCTGCTTTTAAAACTGCAGCTTGCTTGTTTCTAAAGTGCTGCTGGTTTTTAATGCTTATTTTTTCTTCTTTTGGGGTTAATTTTTTGTGTGTGTGTTCTTTTAAAATCGTGTTGGTTTTGCATAAACCACCTTTTGTAGTTTAGCAGGAAGGTGGGGTATAAATTCAACAACAACAATAGCAGCAGCTGCTCAGCAGAAGTGTCTCAAGGACTACATGTGGGTGCATGCGGTTTTCTTAATCACTAGAAGGGATCAGGGAGGGTCTTTCCATCAAACAGCTTCCAGTTTTTGTTTGCAGCTTTTTATCTCTGCAAAACGCCTTTCCTCCATTTGTTGTTTCAAAGCCGCTTTTTAAAGAGAAGGTTCCCTTTGCCATTATCTGGTCATTTCCCTTTGTGTTTTCAGCCTATTATAGGGAGTGTGGATGGCGCTTTGGTCTAAACCACTGAGCCTCTTGGGCTTGCTGATCGGAAGGTCGGTGATTCGAATCCCTGCAACGGGGTGAGCTCCCGTTGTTCTGCCCCGGCTCCTGCCAACCTAGCAATACGAAAGCACACCAGTGCAAGTAGATAAATAGGTACTGCTGTGTCGGCATTTCTGTGCGCTCTGGTTTCCGTCGTGCTGTTCCGTTGCGCCAGAAGCGGTTTAGTCCTGCTGGCCACATGACCCGGAAAGCATGACTGTGGAGAAATGCCGGCTCCCTTGGCCTGAAAGCGAGATGAGCGCTACACCTCTGGTTACGTACTTAATTTGTTCCAGAGGTCCATTCTTAACTTGAAACCGTACTCAACCTGAGGTACCACTTTAGCTAATGGGGACTCTTGCTGCCGCTGCGCCGCTGGCATGTGATTTCTGTTCTCATCCTGAGGTAAAGTTCTTAACCCAAGGTACTACTACCGGTTTAACGGATTCTGTAACCCAAAGTATTTGTAACTGGAGGTGTTTGTAACCCGAGGTACCACTGTAGTCAACTTTGACTGGACTTAACCGCCCAGGGGTCCTTTTTTTAACCTTGCAACCTATAACTTCGCATTATATATTTTTGTGCTTTTTTATTGTGAACAGCCTTGCGAGCCTCAGATGAAGGGAATAGAATTTTAATATATAAAATAAAATAAATGCCTCCAAACTCTTGTAATAATAATAATCTAGTTTACAGCAATAGCAAAAAAATCAGAACAAAGTTTTCAGGGTTTGGGCAGTTGTGGGGGTTGGGATGGGGACTTCCCAGTCAGAGCCAAGGATGCCCTGTTGTAAGAATTCTAAGGTTATATATATATAATAATTGTTCATAAACATGTACATGAATGTACAGGCACATGTCTGAAGCAGCACAGGAAGACAGGCCTGACTGACACCATTTTGACTCTCTCTGACCAGGTGTTCCTCTGCAAGGAAGAAGGGGGGGGGACCTTCTCATTGTCTCAGGAATTAAAGTGATAATCCCTGGCATCCTGATACCTGAGTGCCAGACAAAAGGGTGTGATTACCGTAACTTGGCTTGGAAACAGGGAAATGTAAATATCTCTTTTTTTACTTGATTAGGTTTTGGGGGCAGGGGGCAGGGACCAGGATGCTCAGATTACTGCCACCAGACCTCCCCTTTCATGATGTATCTATGATGAATTTAGGGAGAGCGGTCTTGGGCTACACCCCTTCTGTGACGTATGGGTGATGCTTCTGGGGGGTGGGCTGAAACCAATTTCAAATTTTCTATTTAAGGGTAGGACCCCACCTTTGTTTGGGGTTCCTTCCTTGTTCTCCTGCATGAGGGGAAGGACCCTGTTGCAACAGCAAAAATAAAGGCTTTGCTTCTCAAAATTCTCTGGTTGGCCTCTGCTATATTCTCCGACCGATGGAGAACCCAATAAGGGCTCTTGTGTACCCTATAAGGGAATAAGGGCAGATTTTGCTTATAACAGCCCTCGACCTAAAGGGGAAAACCCAGAAGGAGACTCTGATCCCTCATTCTGGAAACCAGTCCTTGGGAGTCCAAGTTCAGATTAGGGTTTGCACAGCTGGGAATTGTTTCTGCAAGTGGGTTGACTCAGCCAACATTCCACACCAGTCCATTATCCCCGTGGTCTATCCCAGGATCTAAATCCTGTATCTTGCTCAAGTTTTCGATCCTCCCTTGGGTTCAAGTATCAAAAAGCTCAGAAAGATGTTGAAAGGTGTTCCCCAGATGTTGTTGGACTACAACTCCCAGCAGTCTGAGCCCGGCCACTGGTGCATCTGACATCCAGCTCAGCCTTGTCTACACTAGGGCTGGCCCACCCTTTGTGGAGCAGATTATGTAACAGGAAGCAGAGCTTGGTCCCACCGCACTAAGGCTAAGCAGGCAGAGGCTTTTTGTGCCCATTGCCTCTTGATAAATGCCCTGGCAGGAAATGAAGAGGAATGCAGGAAGCTGCCTTATAGCCAATTGGACCATCGATCCATTCAGCTCAGTATTATCTGTCAGCAGCTCTCCATGGCTAGGGACTTTCCCGGCCCTATCAGGAGATGTAAGAGATTGAACTTTGGACCTTCTGCATGCAAAGCAGCTCCCCTACCATTGAGCTATGGGCCTTCTCCATGGATTCTGGTTATAACAGGTAGGAACTGTTAGCAAGCACTTCTCCAACTCTCCAAGTGTCCCTATTTTCCAGGGACAGTCCCCGATTTACAGAAGCTGTCCTGGTTTCTGATTTGATCCTGGAATGTCCCGCTCTACCCTTAAAGAAAGAAGGTAAAGAGCCCCTGACCATTAGGTCCAGTCGTGACCGACTCTGGGGTTGCGGCGCTCATCTCACGTTATTGGCCGAGGGAGCCGGTGTACAGCTTCCAGGTCATGTGGCCAGCATGACAAAGCCGCTTCTGGCGAACCAGAGCAGCACATGGAAACGATGTTTACCTTCCTGCCGTAGCTGTACCTATTTATCTACTTGCACTTTGACGTGCTTTCGAACTGCTAGGTTGGCAGGAGCAGGGACCAAGCAACAGGAGCTCACCCCATCGCGGGGATTCGAACCGTCGACCTTCTGATTGGCAAGCCCTAGGCTCTGTGGTTTAACCCACAGCGCCACCCGCGTCCCTACTCTACCCTTAGAACATCCCTATTTTCATCAGAGAAATGTTGGAGGGTATGGAATAGGATGTCCTTATTTTGGTCCGAGAAATGTGGGAGGGAATGTATTATTCATTATTATGGTAATTTGGTTACCTTCCAGACTTACCAATGTAAGATGAGCCTGCTGTATCACACCAAAGGGGGCCCATCTAGTTCAGCATCCTGTTCTCACAGTGGCCAGCCAGATGCTCCAATGGGAAACCCACAAGCAAGACCCAAATACAAGAGCACTCTCTCCCCTCCTGCAGTTTCCATCAACTGGCAAAACTTAAGCAGCTGCATTCATCCTCGAAGCTCTGCAAGGCCCTTGTTAGGGCTTCGTAATTTTATTTTGTTTTCATTTATGGTTTCATTTATATCCCAACTTTCCTCCAAGGGGTTCAAGGTAAAGTTATCCACTCACCCTCCCACCGAAACCCATGTTATCCTCACAACAACCCTGTGAGGCAGGTTAGGCTGGTGGACTGTGACTGGTCCAAAGTCACGTAGTGAGAGTCATGGCTGAGTGGGGATTTGAACTCAGGTCTCTCCCAGGCCCTGGGCCCAATGCTCTAGCCACTACACGACCATTAGCTCTGCACACCCTGCGAGTCACATTTTCTTCAGAAATGAGGGTGTTGAGAAAAGGGTGCTGGACTCTGCAACAGGTCAGGAAGTGTGTTTCCTTCCTAGGCAAATTCCTAACAAAATTGGAGGAGAAAGAGGCTGCCTTATTTGGAGGCTCTTGCAGATGCTGCATTCCTGGAGCTCCTCTGTGCTTCTGAGTAAACATGGCCTGGATCCCACTGTCAGGGCTTAACCCCCTTCAAAGGGGTAGCAGCAGCAGCAGCAGCAGCCGCTGCCCCACAGATCTGTTGCAGCAAAAGCACCAAGGAGTCTTATGGCACCTTCAAGACTAAGTATGGTGGAAGAAGCAGCGTCTATGGGCCACAGCCATCTTCAACAGGTGCATGGAGCATAGCCTGATGAAAACAGGGACATCTTATTCCATACCCTCCAACACTGAAGCCCAGTGCCGAGGGCCTTCTGGCAGTTCCCTCACTGCGAGAAGCCACGTTACAGGGTACCAGGCAGAGGGCCTTCTCGGTAGAGGCACCCGCGCTGTGAAACGCCCTCCCATCAGATGTCAAGGAAATAAACAACTTTTAGAAGACATCTGAAGGCAGCCCTGTTTAGGGAAGCTTTTAATGTTTGACAGACTATTGTATTTTAATATTTTGTTGGAAGCCGCCCAGAGTGCCTGGGAAAGCCCAGCCAGATGGGAGGGGATTTAAATTATTATTATTATTATTATTATTATTATTATTATTATTATTATTACTGTATTATTATCCGATAAATAGGGACGTCTTAAGGAAAAGCAGGACATTCCGGTATCAAAACAGAAACTGGGGTGGCTTCCGTAAATCTGGGATTAGTCCTGGAAAATAGGGACACTTGGAGGGTCTGTTATCCTAAATGGGAAGCCAAGTGAGTGGGGTGGGAAGAGAAGAGTGGAGGCAGAGGGAAGGGGGAAAGGAATCTGGCTAAGAGCCCCCCTCCCTTTGCATGCAGAAGGCCTCAGATTTAATCTTCGACAGAACTGTAGAAATGACCACTGGTCTGGCTCCGAATATGGCATCTTCCAATGTTCCTAAGCTCACTGGAAGGACAGATTGTGAAGCTGAGGCTCCAATACTTTGGCCACCTCATGAGAAGAGAAGAATCCTTGGAAAAGACCCTGATGTTGGGAAAGATTGAGGGCACTAGGAGAAGGGGAAGACAGAGGACGAGATGGTTGGACAGTGTTCTCGAAGCTACGAACATGAGTCTGACCAAACTGCGGGAGGCAGTGGAAGACAGGAGTGCCTGGCGTGCTCTGGTCCATGGGGTCACGAAGAGTCGGACACGACTAAATGACTAAACAACAACAATGTTCCTAAAATGGTTGCGGTGACTGCTGGCGACAGCACAAACATCCTGGCATTGTTAGACCAATGATGCAGTGATGGACCCTATAAGAAGGTCAGAGAGCAGAGCCCTGCACCAAGCTCAGGTGGTCCTGTCCCCATCTCTATTTAAGCCACACTCTTACTGGACCTAATAATGTCACCCCCATCCTAAGGGCTTGTTCCCCTGCATCTCTTCCAGTGTGACATCATTTGTATTCAATGTCCTTCTGCATCCTACCCAGAAAAACTGGTACGGAGATTGCAAGAGAATAAAAAGACACATACAGGGCATCAGGAGTGGCAACCTCCCCTCGCTCCTTTCTCGCTTTGCCTGCAGTGCAATGCAGTGACAGGGAGGGGAGATTGTTTTCTTACAAATAAAGAGGGTTGTGTTTCAGGGGTCAGCAAACTTTTTCAGCAGGGGGCCGGTCCACTGTCCCTCAGACCTTGTGGGGCAACGGACTATATTTTGAAAAAAGAGAAATGAACTACTGTAATTCCTATGCCCCCCTAAATAACCCAGAGATGCATTTTAAATAAAAGGGCACATTCTACTCATGTAAAAACACGCTGATTCCCGGACCGTCCGCGGGCTGGATTTAGAAGGCGATTGGGCCGGATCCGGCCCCCGGGCCTTAGTTTGCCTTCCCATCTGTTAGATGCATAAGAACCAAAGCAGAGTCTGTTGGATCAGACCATTAGCCCATCTAGTCCAGCATCCTGGGCTGGATCTACACACAAGGGGGGGGTGGGGAACCACTACAGTCATACCTTGACTCCTGAACACCTTGGAAGTTGAACGTTCCAGCTCCCGAATGATCAGAAACCGGAAGGGAGTGTTCTAGTTTTTGAATGTTCTTTTGGAAGCCAAAAGTCTGACAGGGTTTCTGCGGCTTCCAATTGACTGCAGGAGCTTCCTGCAAGCAATCAGAAGCCACGCTTTGTAAGTCGAATGTTTCGGAAGTCGAACGGACTTCCGGAACGGATTCTGTTTGACTTCCAAGGTTACGACTGTATAAATAAGTCATAAGTTAGATCTTTATAACAAAAGGGGAAAAACTCTATGTAAAATCGCATTGACACCTTTTGAGCTCTACAGCGCCATCTGGTGTCGCATCTTTACAACGGAGTTAAAATGATATCCAGGCATCCCCAAACTGCGGCCCTCCAGATGTTTTGGCCTACAACTCCCATGATCCCTAGTTAAGAGGACCAGTAGTCAGGGATGATGGGAATTGTAGTCCAAAACATCTGGAGGGCCGAAGTTTGGGGATGCCTATGATATACTGTAACTGAGTGTAGCTGAGTCTCTGTCCTCTCAGTGGCCAACCAGATGCCCCAATGGGAAAACCTACAAGCAGGACTCTAGTACCATCCCATCCCCAGTGGTTTTCAGAAGCATTGTTGCCTCAAACCATAGAACCAGAGCACAGCCATTCTGACTAGCAGCGATGGATAGCCCTCTCCTTCAAGTTTTTGTCTAACTCTTGTTAGGGAATTTTATAGGGGGGGGGCACCCAAACGAGGCTTCATTTGGGAATCAAGATTGGCACTAATGCCCTCAAGGGGACCCCATTTGATCCTACAACACCACTCTAGTATCGCACCAACACGAACCCCTCAAGATCAAGCCCTGAGTAATAAAGGCTCCCTTTCCTACCCTTTCTCTGTTGCCTGAGACTCTATGTAACCATATTTCTTTATGAATGAATACAGTGTATCTTTATTTCTAAATGAAACCTCCTTTTTGCGACTCTGGCCAAGGGCTCTCAGGGATGCAGGGAACAGCCATAATCCCTTAAGCAAGAGGTCAGGTAGCCAGGGTGGTGCTCCTCTGCATATCCATAATCCATTCAGGTACCATCTCCTGCCATTCCCAACCCTCCGAAGCCAGAGGCAATACACACAACTGGACCCATTGTTTCCCCCCACCAGGTACTCAAGGATCCCTTCCCAGATACTTACTGGTACTTGCTTAACAATGTCCTGGGACATCCTTATGCTAATCCTGCTTACCTCCTGTTTACCTGTATGCTAATGCCCCTTGCACCTTCCCCTTTTCTGACGTTTTACCCTGTCACAAGTGATGTATGTATGATGCTTTCGATGTGCATTATGGGATGGTGGTGGGAAGTTTTAAAAGTTCTTGCAGCCCTGTTCACAGTGTTCAGTCTGGCATTGAACCTGCTGCGCAGTAATAAACCTTGCTGTTTGCTCCGGATCATGGCTGGACTCCTTCCTTTTATACTCCGCAACGACCACAGGCCCTTGCCTGATGAGCTGGGTGGCTGAGCATTCTCGCACCCAGAATTTTGCCCTAACATTTGGCGCCCGAACAGGGACTTGCGGTTCTCCTGTGTGGCTGACTGAGGGCCCCAAGATCTTCAGCCGGCACCAGGCCCTTTTGCCTGGGAAGACCCCTTTGGACCCTCGGCCATCCTCCAGGCGGTAATCTGCAAGTCTCGAAGGACCCAGCCAGGGAGCAAAGGCAAGAACCGGCCGGCCAGCTTCTTCATCCCCAGGATCAACACGGAGGAGTGTGTGAGTATAAGGTTAAAACCCAGTGCACTGGTGGTAGCGGGGTGGTATCTCCTGGCAACTGAATTCTCTGCCCTCTTATCTATCGTGCTTTCTGTCCTGTCTCTCCGGACCGTGTGCCGTGCTCAACTCGAAAGGGGAGTTCTGAGCTCTATCTCTGTTGCTTCTCCACCCCCCCTTTTCCAGAAAAGAGTGGGGGTCCTTTGGTCAGCCGCCCTGGCAGGAAGGCCCTGTCCAAAAGCAAGGGACCAAAGGCTCTTTTTCAACCACTTCAGCCAGCAGGCTGAAGCCTTTTCTGTCCTGTCTTTACCCCAGCCGCACTGGTCGAGCCACGTAACACGTGTATCGTGCGTGAGCCCGCTTCCAAAAGCAAGGGGGGTATTCCGGAGCGAAAAATTCTATCCAAGGGGGTACCTGATCTGGCACCGCAAAGCGTGGGCGTCCAGTAGGGTCCCCTATTTCTCAAGATTGTGACGATAGGTAGGAGGTTGCCAGGAGGGGTAGCCTAACAGGGATTAGGCAGGACATGGCAGAGTGGTTGGAAGCACCCCAAAGAGAAACGGGAAAAGTGAGCACCAAAGGTCTGGGGAGGAAACCAGATAGCTAGGGCTCAGGAGAAACTCTGTGAAATAGCTAGGTAACTTTATTTAGGACTGAGAAACAATAGGAATGGTATATATATGTTTTCACGTTACATGTTGTCTGTTATTTGTTTTGTCTGTTAAGTGTGTGTGCATCTGTTCCTTGTGTCTGCTAGAGATCGTTGTTTCCCTTGAAATAAATAAGAAATGTAATCAAGGTTTGGGAATGTAAGGAGTTTGTGTTTAAAAATTGGCCATGACCTCTACAGACTGCCTTCCTTAAGTTAAAAAAAAAAAAAAGTTTAAAAATAATAATAATGCAAGCTTGCTTAAATAATTTTATGTTAAGGGATTGATCAACCCAAAAACATGGCAAATATTGAAAAAGGGTGGAAGTGGTGTGTGAATGTTTGTTGGTTGTAAGAGGCTGTAGAAGGCCAATCTTTCTCCAGAGAGTAAAAGAGGGTGTGTGTGTATACCTACCCCTTTCTGTACAGAAAGGGGGAGCAGGAAGGGAAAAGGGAGATTGTAACTTTGAAAATGTTTGTTTGTGAACTCACAATGTTTAAGGTCTGTGTAACAAGGGAGCCATGTGCTCTGTATGTAATGTTTCTGCTGCAACCAGCTTCATTGAGCACAACAGCTCTTTGCAAGCTAAAATGCAGTGTCTATATTTCATAAAGCCTTAGGTAGGTCTCCTTCTGAGAGAAGAGTGTTGTTGTTATGAGGAATCCTTGGAAGTATTAGGACCATGTGACTATGAAATATGGTGTTCCTTCTAGGGAAATGTTATTAAAAGTAGAGGCTCCATAGCCAGCAAATGTCTATCTGAGTCAGTTTAACCTTGGTCCAGTTGGACAGAATGGTGGTAGTGAGAAAGTAAATTCCCTCTTAAAACTGTTTATCCAACCCTCAGGTTTGCTAAAGGCCTCCATGTAAAGTTGGTACTTTTAATCTTCCCCTTCCTTCCTTTTCCCTTAGTACACATGTGTGCTTCCGTGATAGGGCATAGCCCGTGTTTCCTTCCCAGTTAGCCATCTGTACTCAAATGTATGTGTATCCTGCTTTGAAAGGGCGATGATAGTGTTGAGATCCCCATATTTCAGAAGGGATGGACTAGATTACTCAAGATCCCTTCCAACCCTACCAGACTCTTGCAAATGGGGGGGGGGAGTTAAATGAGGAAATTGTATGTTGTATGTGATATGAAAGTGCTAGGTAGGTGGAAGGAGAGAGAGAGAGAATGTGTTTGAAATTGCATTTTGTATGTGATGTGAAGGTGCTAGGTAGGTAGAAGGAGAGAGAGAGAGAATGTGTTTGAAATTACATTTTGTATGTGATGTGAAGGTGCTAGGTAGGTAGAAGGAGAGAGAGAGAGAATGTGTCTGAAATTGTATGTTGTATGTGATGCGAAGGTGCTAGGTAGGTAGGAGAGAAAGAGAATGTGTTTGTAAGTAACCTTGAAAATGCTTGCTCAATACTTTGAAAATATTTTGAAACTTGAAAATGTTCACTTCATGAGGTGTGCAAATGTTTGTTATTGAGAGAGGCTCAAAAGGGGAGTCTTTCTTCAAGTGACTAGAGGAATATTGACTAAAGGAAAATTGAACAGCTATTCCTATAAAGGTGATTTGTTTGTCAAAAGTAGAGCTTCCTTAGCCAGGAATTGTCTATCTGAGTCTAGTTTTAACTTCAATTGTGTTGGGCTCCTGATATAACCTCTTAAGGAAAAACTCATCTGCTAAAGGGTTCTGTATAAAGTTGGTATTTTAATTCAAATCTTGTGGATCCTGTATCTTAGAGGGTTAGACTAAATGACCACAGGGTCCCTTCTAACTCCCATTTTAGAGCTATGTGAAAGGCAATGTGTCTGATGTGGTGATGGGTTGAAATTCAGCCCAGCTCTGCTTTCTGGCAAGGAAAGATTATTGGTTTTCAGAGTTAGAACAAGAGTGTCTTTTTTAAGGAGTGATTATATGAGTTTTACCATTTTGTCTATTAAGGTTTAAAGTTTAAGCACATATAAAAGTCTTGACCATTTCCCCTTGTAAATAAATGGCAGAATATATCTTATGAATTGTGACCCTGTAGCCATTTTCCCATATATGAGGGGGCAGGGAATTTTAGTCTGCCCATGGCTGAAGTTATTTAAAACAAACAAACATTTGCAATTTATGAATTCTGACTGGTCATTTACCCGTACATAAGGGGGCGGGTCATTGTTCCGCTAATGACTAGAGGGAAAGCACACTAATAATAATAATCCACATTTGTGAAATATTTTGAATAAAAGTCTGCACCCCAAAAACCCTGTAGATAAAGGGGGCAAATCTAGATTTCTTTTGCCTGGGGTATGAGATGTTTATATAGTACAGTAAACATGGCTAATTAGTGCCATGACTTCATTAAGGAGTTTAATTTGACCAAACTTTTCTTGCAGCTTTCTGGTGAAAATATTGCGTTGTCTGGATATTGAAGTTTTATATATTTAAAGTTTAAGATTTATAAGCCTGCTTCCTAAGCAGCAAGGAACAGGAAATAAGAGGTCAGAAATATCTCAGGACACAAAGGCTAAAGAAATGGATTTAAACTTACCAAAGAATTTAATTTGACCACTTTTTGTTGCTGGTTTGGTGGAAGTGTAAATTGCTGGGTTTCTGGGTAAAATCTAACCTATTCACCCTTCCCTTCCTCTATTCAAATGGTGACTTAGCCAACAGCTGCAACACTTTCAATTGGTACAATGGATTTCTAAATCATGAACTCTGTACATGCACAGAGACTATGTCAGCTTGAAGAGAAAGAGAGGAGAAAAAGAAGGTTGTAACTTAAGAGGTGTCAAGGTTATACTCTGCACATGAAATATTATTCAAATTTCTTAATGTAAAGCGCCCTTCACACTTGGAAATTCATAGAAAATAGCTGTCTTCTCTTCATACTACCCTGATGGTCAGATCCACCCAGTTGACAGACAGACTATGCAAACTAAGGCTCTGTTATAAGAATTTTAAGGTCACATATATAATAATTGTTCATAAAACATGTACATGAATGTACAGGCACATGTCTGAAGCAGCACAGGAAGACAGGCCTGACTGACACCATTTTGACTCTCTGAGCAGGTGTTCCTCTGCAAGGAAGAAGGGGGTGGGGGGAACCTTCTCATTGTCTCAGGTAATCCCTGGCATCCTGATACCCGAGTGCCAGACAAAAGGGTGTGATTAACTTGGCTGGGAAACGGGGAAATGTAAATATCTCTTGTTGATTGGGTTTTGGGGGCAGGGGGCAGGGTCCAGACTGCTCAGATTACTGCTACCAGACCTCCCCTTTCATGATGTACCTATGATGAATCTAGGGAGGGCGGTCTTGGGCTACACCCCTTCTGTGACGTATGGGTCCTTTTCCTAGCTTCCATTTATTAAATCAGTTTTCCATTATTTTCCCATTCACCTTCAAATCTTTAAGGTTACAGTCCAATATTAACATGTGTGGTCTTTATAATGTCTTCGTATTAATTGATAGTAACTTTTTCCTTTTAATCTGATATCTTTGTGTCCAGTCCATCTGAAAAAAAATGTTGTTTGAGTGGTAATCTAAATATCATTTTGTTTTATTTATGCAATTTTTTTTGCATTTCTACCTTTTCTTCCTGTACATACGAATGTAGCATCTAAGTCATTCTTTCCTGTAAATAATAATAGTAATAATAGTCCCTTTCAAACAGGATACGCGAACCTCAAAGAGAATTCAGAACCACATAAGGAAAATGTTAATAACTTATCAATTGTGTCCTAATTAACAACATTTTTGTCCTTTGTTTCCTCCACAGCCAAACTAGGTGAAGTAAACTAAACAGACTGAGTAGACAATAACAGCAGTAATTAAATATAAATGATAATAATAATATTTAAATGAATAAAATGCTTAACTATGATGAATTACAAGGATATTTTCTCTCTTCGACCTCAAGACTCTGTGCCCTAGGATTTAAAAGCAGCCAGAATTGTCTCAAGCTCACTTGATGACCTCAAGACATACAACTGATATATAATTTACGTTGTGTGATATTCGACAAAAACATTGAACTACTGTACGTCTGACAGTATGTTATTTACACAAAAGGGGGGACGCCCCCTCCACACTTGTAAATTAATAGAAAATTGCTATCTTCTGGTCACTGGGCAAATGCTTCGTCAGTAAATGCTTCCTTGAGATGTACTAATCTCACATTTACCTCTACCATATACTGGTATTAATCCTGGTGTATTTTGCCTCTTGTTTTCTTCCACAGCAAAAAAAAAAAAAAAAAAGAGAGGAGATACAAACAGTAATCCCTTTTATTCTTTTAGTCTTTCTTCCCTTACAGGCATTCTTCCCCCCTGCTATATAAAGTTGACTTCCCTCTGTTTTGGGCTTTGATGCTTCTTTTTAGGTTGCAAATAATCTGCTTTCATTTATTTATTTATTTTTCCATTATGTCTATGAAATTAACCTAAGTACTTCCAAATACAGTATTGTTTTGTAACTGCATTCTGTCAGGTAGCACCTTTAAGTTATCTTCATAAAGTTCTCTTTTAGCAAAAGAACCAAACAAACTTAGCAGGTAATAACAGTAGTAACTATATAGAAAGGCGATGAATAAAATACTTAAATGCATTAAGATTTTATTGTTTACAGCTTCCCAAGAAGACTCTGGCCACAACAATCACATTCCAAAAGGATATGGACTGACAAAAAGGGGGGGGGGAGATGAATTGTAAGGACATTTTCTGTCCCTTTCTAACCTCAAGCAAATGTGCCAAATGGCTAAAGATGTGTGAAAAAGGCAAGAACTGCCTCAAAACCACAGATTTCCTCAAATACATCCAACTGGGGTGGAATTAATAATTGTATGTTGTGTATATTATGTGTTATTATGTAGAATTGCTGAACTATGTCTGATAGTGTGTTATTTCCATGGGGGGAGGGGGGACCACAGTTTTTGTGTAATTGTTTTTATGTTTACCATACTTTTGCTTTTACCCCATTGGAGGGTTCTCATGCATTTTTATACTTTCCAGTAGATCAGGCTATTGTTAAGACCAATTTATTAAGTTAGACCAACTTATCACCACATATTCTTGTCCCACCTGGCACTCTGCAGTGTGCCAACCTTCTCTACACATCTTTTTTAATTGTTTTAACTCATTTGACCAAAAAAAGAGGCTTCAGGATCCATGAAGTCTGGAGACTGGATTTCAGTTAAAGTGTACCAGAAGCAGCCACTTTGACCACTTTGGGAGGGACCATCTCAAGTTCTCCTCACCTCACCCACTGCTCTAAAATAGGGGAGAAGAACTCTTGGCTGCATCACACTAGGTGTAAGAAAACAGTACCGGACCTGAATCGGGACCAAGATCGGGCCCAACAGACCGGACCAGACCAGGATCTCCTCTAAACCGCTTTGGACATCTGGACCTCGGAGATAGTTCCAGACCCCAACACCATCAAATTGCGCCTAAGACGTGAATAGTTCCTGCCGTCTATCTTCAGCCTTCCTGCCGTCGCTTCAGCCTTCGCTTCGCTCCTGCTTCCTGCCATCGCTTCAGCCTTCGCTTCCCTTCAGCCTTCATGCCGTAGCTTCAGCCTTCGCTTCGCTCCTGCTTCCTGCCGTCGCTTCAGCCTTCCTGCCATCACTTCAGCCTTCACTTCCCTTCAGCCTTCATGCCGTCGCTTCAGCCTTCCTGCAGTCGCTTCAGCCTTCGCTTCGCTCCTGCTTCCTACCGTCGCTTCAGCCGCTCACTCGTCGCTTTGTTTTGACAGTTCCTGCTTTGACAGCTGTCAGCCGCTCACTCATCGCTTCGTTTGACAACTCATGCTTTGACAGCTGTCAGTTGTTTGTCGCTCCACGTTGAACTGAACATGGGTCCCATCCTTTACCTCCTTACCCTGTTCTTCTGCTCTCAACCTGCCTTGGTCCTGTCGGACCAATGCTCCAGACTGCAAGCTGACTGCCACTTCCTCGACTACCACACTGTAGACCTAGGGGGCGACCACAACCCTGACCGAATGGGGGATTTCAACTTCTGTCACCCGGGTTCCCAAACCTTACTACGTCACTCGCTGGTGCCTAAAATCACTGGGACTCAGTACTGGGAACTCTCTATATGCCAACCTTTCCATGGAACAACAATACTACCATATGGACTGTGCTAATGGATCGTACCTCCTCTATGGACAAGGTGAGGCCCTTCGCCACCCAAATTGGACAGAAATAGAGCAGGGAGGGGCTGTGCATGTTTATACTGACAAGCAACACCAAACGGAAAACCTAATGTTTGGGTTCCAGTGCCTCCTCTTGACCCCAAAACTTTCAAAGCCCCAACTACAAGGGATTTGTTTGAGGCGATTTTGCTGCCTGTGGAATCCTGGACACACAGAGGGCTGGAAAGGGGGAAGAGTACCTTGAGGGTTGGTACCACCCCATAGGCCCTTCACCCACCTCTCCAGTATGGGACCACACCGGACCACAGCGCTGCGGGGAGATTGCAAAGGACATAACCCTCTTAAACTCCTAACCCCCACACCCTACCAGTACAGCCCCATGCCAGCTCGGAGCAGATCCAACTTTTCTTGAACCTGATTTGCTTTATCACTCGCGACTTACCGGCGGGAAGGCAAAGGAATAAGGGAAAATCAAAATCCCTCCCCAAACTCTCTGACGTGGCTGCCAATAGGGAAACATGGGGCAGGGCACTATTCCCTGTGTATGGAGCTAGCTCCAACCATGTAGACATCTTAAACTTACAGGCGTACTTTTAAAATTCATGCAGAAGGCAGAACAGAACAGAACCGAATTGCTACGGACTCTTTATTGTCCAGTGAGGGCGGGACTTGTGCCCTGATCAACTCTGAGTGCTGCACGTATGTCACAGACCAGACTCTACATATTCCGGGACACTTGAACAATATCCATAAGTTGGCTGGACAACTGGAAGCTATTCAACATGAAGGACTTTCGGACTTTGACATATGGGGCTGCCCCCCCCCAACCTAGGATGGTTATTTAAAGGAATTGTTTTAGTTTATGTGTACCTGTGTTTTGTTGTGCCATGCATTGTATTAACCCTTGTTGTTCCCTGTTCCGCTTCTTCCCTGACACAAACCCCTCAAATCTCTTTCCCTAAAGAACTTATTCTCAGCACCGTACCCTCTTCCCAGAATATGTTCAGATGTGACACTTGAGGAAGGAGAATACCAGATCACAGAGCTTTGGCACCCAGGACCCCAGGGAAGGGCAGGAAGGAGCGGAGAAAAGATTCGTTGTTCTTTCAGAACTGGGTCACGAATCTATCTCCGAATGGGGGACTGTTAGGGAATTTTATAGGGGGGGGGCACCCAAACGAGGCTTCATTTGGGAATCAAGATTGGCACTAATGCCCTCAAGGGGACCCCATTTGATCCTACAACACCACTCTAGTATCGCACCAACACGAACCCCTCAAGATCAAGCCCTGAGTAATAAAGGCTCCCTTTCCTACCCTTTCTCTGTTGCCTGAGACTCTATGTAACCATATTTCTTTATGAATGAATACAGTGTATCTTTATTTCTAAATGAAACCTCCTTTTTGCGACTCTGGCCAAGGGCTCTCAGGGATGCAGGGAACAGCCATAATCCCTTAAGCAAGAGGTCAGGTAGCCAGGGTGGTGCTCCTCTGCATATCCATAATCCATTCAGGTACCATCTCCTGCCATTCCCAACCCTCCGAAGCCAGAGGCAATACACACAACTGGACCCATTGTTTCCCCCCACCAGGTACTCAAGGATCCCTTCCCAGATACTTACTGGTACTTGCTTAACAATGTCCTGGGACATCCTTATGCTAATCCTGCTTACCTCCTGTTTACCTGTATGCTAATGCCCCTTGCACCTTCCCCTTTTCTGACGTTTTACCCTGTCACAAGTGATGTATGTATGATGCTTTCGATGTGCATTATGGGATGGTGGTGGGAAGTTTTAAAAGTTCTTGCAGCCCTGTTCACAGTGTTCAGTCTGGCATTGAACCTGCTGCGCAGTAATAAACCTTGCTGTTTGCTCCGGATCATGGCTGGACTCCTTCCTTTTATACTCCGCAACGACCACAGGCCCTTGCCTGATGAGCTGGGTGGCTGAGCATTCTCGCACCCAGAATTTTGCCCTAACACTCTCTTTTCAAGCCATCCAAGTTGGTGGTGGCCTTCGCTGCCTCCTGCAAGGGAGCAAGTTCTATACCTTATCTATATGTGCTGCATACTTAAGGATTACATGCTCTTAACCACACATGTTCTACGCTTCCACAGACGTATACTTTGACCCTCGGCCATGTGAAGAAAACCATAACGGTGTTTGGACAAACTGAGGAGAACTGGGAGGACACCAAGAAAAGCCAAGAGGATGGAAGGTCCTAAGATTAGAGGGGAATGCCAAGATCTGCAAATATTTGAGAAAGGAGGGAGATAAAGGCCTCTATCGCTTTGAAGGAGGAGATAAGGTGGAGGGGCTCCCTGGCTGTCTGGGGTGGAAAATGCCTTTATTAGATATCTGAGGGGGAAAGGCCTTCTCATCGTGTGATGGATTTGCCAATGGAATGTTGGCTTTCCAATCCAGAGTTGGATCATCTTCCTTGGAGGTTTGTGAAGGAGACTCCAGGATGTAACCCACCCATTGGAGGGAGGAGTTGGGGAGGCAACTCTGCCCATTCTCATTTTTCCAATCTTAAATTCACCTGGGAGTTTGCATTCCATGGGAGTTTGCATTTTTTATTATTATCATTTTAAAGAAACTCAGCACCATTTTGGTGTGCAATTCTCCTGACGTACATGTCCTTGTAAGACATTTCCTCCTAATACGTAACTCCTTTTTTTGCAAGCTATTTTAAACTAACGTATCCATTTTTAAAACGCAAGCTTTATCTAATCTTTCCTGTGCACGTTACTCGTGCTGCAAAATCTGGAGAAGTGCCAGTTTCAAACAATGATCATAGATCATAGAATTCTAGAGTTGCAAGGGACCCTGAGGATCATCAAATCTAACCCCCCCACAATACAGGAATATGCAGCTTGTCCCATATGGGGATCGAACCTGCAACCTTGGTGTTATCAGCACCATTCATTCCTCTGCCCCACAGGTGGGGGAATCATAGAATTGTAGAGCTGGAAGGGACCCAAAGGGCCATCTCATGCAACTAGATGCAGTGCAGGAATCCCAGCTAAAGCAGGCAGGAATATGCTCTGTGTCTCACAAGGGGTTCCTCGGAGGAAGGGGGGTACCAGGAAGGAGGGGGAAAGAGAGCTGTTCTGAGCACTAGTGGCGGCGGCAGCAGGGGGGAGGGAGAATAATTTCTTGGAGATTTTCCCTTCAGAGAACTTTACCTGTGAGATGAAATGGTTGTTTGTAGTAGAGTGGAAGGCTGTCAACTCCCCCTGGAAACAAGAGAATGTCAGGCGGGGGCGGGGGGGAGACGGTGGTTCATAGACCCACCTCCCCAGAGACATGTCTGGGCCAACAATCCCCCATCTCACTTCTTTCTGCCTGCCTGCTGCTTCTAACATTCAGAAGCTTCTGATTTGGCACACCACTGACACACAGGTGGAATCTACACGCATATTTAAAAATGCTGTTAAAATGTTTTTTTTAAAAAAAAAGTTTTGAAAAATACATTGGATTTGGCGTAGCTCATTGTCGCCATCTAGTGTTGCATTTGTATATTTCACTTTACATTTAAAGCGTTTTATTTGCAGCTGTATAGCTGAGTCCAAGGTCTGCATAAACTTCCTCATTCATGACACAATTTTGCCTCCCCCACCCCACAAGGTAATGGCTTGGTGCCCTGGGCCAGGATCCCTGAACCTATTAAATGTCCCCTTCTCTCCACGCTTGCTTGGTGCTCCAGAAGTGACTATCATATGCTCCAAGGCCCCAATTTGCCAAAGACAACCCCCTCTTCTGTTTCCCTTTTACTTTATGGGTTGCTTAATTCAGATTGTGTCTGTGTGCAGGGTTCCCCCTACCCCCTGAGGTCTCTATGAGCCCCTGGGTGGAGAATGGTCTTGTGTCTTGTATAGTGCAGCCTTCCCCAACCTGGTGCCCTCCCAATCTTTTAGACTGATGGGAGTTGTAGGGCTGATGGGAGTTGTAGTCCCAAACATCTGGAAGGCTGATCGAGGGCATGTGTAGGTAAAAGTTTGTGTATGGAGATAGAGAAACCTGACATTTCACACATTTCAGTTACAGAAGAATATAATGAATGGTGTCTGGGCAGCCCTACAATTAGACAGAGAAAGGCAGCAGAAGATCATGGGCAGAAGGAGTAGCAGTACAGTTAAAAATGGAAATTGTAGAATGCACAAAAAGTATACATTTCCTACAAAAGGGACACAAAACTTTAGATTCCTGAGTATGCTAAAGCTATCCAATAATAGAAGCACCAGGGAAGACAGCATTACAGTCATACCTTGGATCCCAAAGGCCTTGCGAGTTGAATGTTTTGGCTCCCAAACGCTGCAAACCCAGAAGTGAGTGTTCCGGTTTGCCAAGGTTCTATGGAACCCGAACTGCAGCTAATTGGAAGCTGCACCTTGGTTTCCGAACATGTTGGAAGTCGAACGGACTTTGGGAATGGATTCTGTTCGACTTGCGAGGTACCACTGGATTATTATTTTATCACAGGTTTTTATGGGCATTTCCTGCTTCCCTTGGGCTGGAAGAGGATGCCTTCCTGTCACCAGGGTTAGACCTGAAAATCAACAGCCAGTGTGGTGCAGTGGTTAGATTAGGTTAGATTAAAACCTGGGAGACCAGGGTTTAAATCTCCCACTCAGCCATGTGAAGCTCACTGGCTGACCTTGGCCCAGTCATTGCCGTCTCTCTGCCTAGCCTACCTCACAGGGTTGTTGTGGGGATTAAATGAGGAGAGGGGAAACTACATATGCCACCTTGGGCTCCTTGGAGAAAGATATTGAAAATAAATAAATTTACAACAAAATATATATAGAAAAGAGTCTACAACCTGAAAAAAGGAAACAAGGCATGCACTTGTGAAGAAAATCTTTAATATTTTTTTTTAAACAACAACAACAGCAACATTCGGGCTAGCGGTTTCTATCCATGGAATTGGGGAGCCAGGCACCTCTTCAGGGTGCAAAATGTTTGGGCCTAGCCCCGATTTTTGCAGGGCAGGGGTGCTTTTTTTAGCAGATACCTACCCAAGCAGTCTTCTTAGTTTAAGAATATAAAATAATAATAATAATAATAATAATAATAATAATAATAATATTTATAGCCCGCCCACCTGGCTGGGTTTCCCCAGCCACTCTAGGCGGCTTCCAACAAAACATTAAAACACAACAATCTATCAGACAAGCCCACTGGATCAGGCAAATGGCCCATCTACCTTAGCATCCTGCTCTCACAGTGGTCAAACAGGGGCCCCAAAGGGGGGGGACACCCTCAAACAGGATTCGAGCACAAAAGCCTTCTCCCCTCCTGAGGTTTCCAACATCTGGAATTCAGAAGCATCGCTGCCTCTGACCAAAGAACCAGTCAGTGCATTGCCATCCTGGCTAGTACAGTAGCTGTCAATAGCCCTCTACTCCATGGATTTGTCCAATCATGGGCGTGGCCTCCCCTAAATCAAGTAAATAAATAAAAGTACTCAACTAAAACTGTAGAAAGATTTTGGCAGATATTTCCGAGTGCTGGGGGGGTAAAAAAAAAAGAATACAAAACAACTGTTGTTGAGACATTCCGTTCCGAATCTGCTAGACAGAGCCAGACAGATGACGGTGGCAGGTAAGTGTCCTGCCCCATCCCCCCAAAAAAACCACAAATCCTGGCTACACCCATGTGTCTAATCCTCTTCTAAAGCCACCCAGGCTTAAACAGAAAGGAAGAACTTTCTGACAATAAGAGAGCCGATAAACAACAGGAGGAACTTCTTCAGGAGGTACCGGTGGAGATTGTTAAGCAGAGGGTTGGATGGCCACCTGGCACGGGTGCTTTAGCTGTGATTCCTGCAATGCCGGGGGTTGGACTGGATGACCCTCAGGGTCCTTTCCGATTCTACTACAATTCTATGATTCCATGTAGGAGCACAGGACAGAATATCGTGGCGGCGAAGGCGATGTCCGGGGTGACAAGGAGGTCTCACCCTGGGGAGGTGAGGGGCTCCTGAAAAAAACCCTTGGCTGGAGCCAGGGGTGCCAACTTGAATAAAATATTGGGGGGGGTACACAGGTAAGCCACACCTCAGATAATTCATCACATGATGGGACAAACCAACACTTGAATGACAATGCCCATCAACTTTGGGAGGGGGACCCAGCCCTCCTCCCCAATATTTGGCTCCTCTGACTGGAACAGGCGAGAGTCTGAAGTCGCAACAAGTGCCAAGGCGGGTCCCATCTCAGAAGGAGAAACCGCTGTCTCTCTGGCCTGGCTGAGCTGTGATGCCAAGACCAAGAAATACCAAGAGCCCTGGCAATACCGAGGGTAGGGGACGGACGGGTTTGGAAAAGAGAGTCCCAGAGACAGAAGATTCCCTTCCCGCCCCTCCAACCCCCTCCAGGCCGACCGTCTTACCTGCCAATGTCGGAGCAGGTTTGGGTGTCCGCCGCCACCGCTGCCCGAGGGTACCTCGGAGGAGCGCACCGCGACCGGGTCAGGAACACGGCTAGTACCGCGGCTCCCGCCAGGGCCACCAAGCCCACCACCAGAGCCAGGCAGCAGAGCTTGCCGCGCGATAGACCCATTTCACAGATGGTGCGACTCCGGCTCCTATAGCAGGCAGAGGTAGCTCACCCCACGCGGCTGCTCCTTGCGTTGGCTAGTGCTGCAGGCGCCGGCCGGAGCTGGGCCTTTTTAAGGGGCTGTCCCCGCCCGGGGTGTGTGTGTGTGTGTGTGTGTGCTTGGCAGAGGGGAGAGGCCCGCCCCCCTGCCCGCCACATCCTTATCCTATGATAGCAAACCTTGGGGGGGGGGCCACTGCGTGAGAAGCAGAGCTAAGCCAATGTGGAAAACTTCCAGGATTTTCCGAATGCAGTGGAGCTGCCTGTTGCGCTCTGGCTACTGCGGAATTGGGTCTATTAAAACGGTTTATGCAAGGTCCCTGGCGGCAAGCTTGCAGCAGGAGCTCCCGTCTAAGCCAAGGGGAGAGGTGGAGGGTGTGTGTTTGCGTTGCCCTTAAAGGGAAAACGCGCACTTTCCTTCCTCGTCCTGAACCCAACCCGCAGATATCAGCAGCATACATCAGGCTGCTTCTCCCGGTTACCCGTTTACTGATCCGTCGAGCAAAGTTTGCTTGGAGGCGAGACGACGTCCGCTTTATTAAGCCTTGCTGGCGGGGAGGTGAGACGACGTTGCGTCAAAGCAAGCACTTCGCCCGCCTTACCAATGCCCATAGCTGCCAAGTTATCCCTTTTTTTAAGGGATTTCCCCTTATGCTGAATAGGCTTCCTTGCGAGAAAAGGGAAAACTTGGCAGCTATGCCAATGCCTTTTCCCCTCGTCACTTTCCTTCTGGCAAAAACAAGCTTGGTTTTGAGCGGGAAACGACTCCCGAATAAACTTCAGCTGCACGACCTAGGATCGCTCAGTCAGTAGAGCTATCCCAGGTCACTAGGGTTGTTGGTTCGAGCCCCACTTCGGGTAAAAGATTCCTGCATTGCAAGAAGTTGGACTGGGTGACCCTTGCGGTCCCTTGCAACTCTACGATTCTATGATTTTATGACCTGCATTTGCCGGGATATGACGGACTCGCGGCCGAAAACAGGGGCGAGGTGGGGGGGGGGCTCATCCATGCCGGAAGTACCTTCCCCGGTTGCCAAGCCGGGCTCCTTTCGAATCCACATGGAACAGGGAGAGGGAGAGATTAACTCGAAGGGCAGGGCAAGGCAGGGACAGGGGCTTGTAAGGATGCATAGACACGTGTGCTAAAAGTTTCGCAAAGGATTTCAGCCAGTAGAGTCCGAGGACCAGAGACTCTGGAGGGAGCCCTCTCTGGAGACACTTGCCTGCTTTGCTCGTTTGCTGGTTAGTGATAAGCATGTTTGGGACTCTCTTTTTATGCAAATATCATATTCTAGGCGAATCGTTCAGGCTGCAAAGGGTTAAAGCCGGAGTGGCTTCACTGTAGCAATCCTATATTTTGCCTGTGCTAATTTATACATACAGGTGCATATTTTGGCCAATTTTCAGGGGCAGCAAACCAACTCTGGCTATGGAGTGACCCGTTCAGGGGTCAGCAAACTTTTTCAGCAGGGGGGCGGTCCACTGACCTTGTGAGGGGCTGGACTATATTTTGGGGGAAAAATATGAACGAATTCCTATGCCCCACAAATAACCCAGAGGTGCATTTTAAATAAAAGGACACATTCTACTCATGTGAAAACACCAGGCGGGCCCCACAAATAATCCAGAGATGCATTTTAAATAAAAGGACACATTCTACTCATGTGAAAACACCAGGCAGGCCCCACAAATAATCCAGAGATGCATTTTAAATAAAAGGACACGTTCTACTCATATAAAAACATGCTGATTCACGGGCCGGATTTAGAAGGCGATTGGGCCGCATCCGGCCCCTGGGCCTTAGTTTGGGGACCCGTGCATTATGGGGATTGGGGTGGGGTTTCAACGGTGTCGCTTGGCCTCCCTGTAAACCAAAAAATTAAGATAAAACCTTTTAAAAGTTTGAAGGGGGAGGGGGAGAAGGAGATCTTGGGTCTGGTGTGAAAGGCCTCTGGCCCACCTCCTAGGCAGGCCCCTGATAAAAGACCTCCACCCATGCTAGGGTCTCGATCTGGATCCCCCCCCCAAGTCCTGGCAATTTGTGTAAATAAACCTTTAGGCTTCAGGGCATAGAGATACAGCTAACATATCATCTAGTCTTGCTCTAAGTTGGCAAGCAGTCACATCCCAGCACTCAGAACCTCTCTGCATTTTGGATTTTATTTGTCTTTGGAAGGTGATGGGTCATTTGCTGCATCACAATATTATAAGATAAAAAACAACGACTTAATTTAAGAGGAAGGTACTTACAAATTAATCCATTTCCCCCTAAAGGAGAGAAACAGAAGATAAAGGCCCCTGTCTGAAGTTCAGGATGGGAGGGGACAATGAGATCTATTGGGAGGAAGTTACCCCACAAGTGGTGTATGGTGCAGAGATATGGGGCAAAGACTGTTGAAATGGAAACTTCTTTTTGAAGTCACTCCAGAACCTCCTTATGCAGCACTCCTTATTGCCATGATGAAACTGAAGTTGAGTTTCACTCAAGATTGCTGAGAGCTCGTCGTGTCCTGCTTTTGAAGTGGTGGAAACTACAGCACATGCCGGGCACAAGGTGATCCCCGTGCTATTTTGCACGAATAGGTCTGTCCAAAACTGAGCTAATAAATATAAAGACCTTGCAATTAAGTATGGACCGATTCTTGACGCTATTAATGCGGGAGACCTTCTCATGCCCTGCTCACTGGCACTTGCCGCTGTTGTGGCCTCTCCGCCCAAGGACTGTTGCTAATGTTAGGGCAAAATTCTGGGTGCGAGAATGCTCAGCCACCCAGCTCATCAGGCAAGGGCCTGTGGTCGTTGCGGAGTATAAAAGAAAGGAGTCCAGCCACAATCCGGAGCAAACAGCAAGGTTTATTACTGCGCAGCAGGTTCAATGCCAGACTGAACACCGTGAACAGGGCTGCAAGAACTTTTAAAAGTTCCCACCACCATCCCATAATGCACATCAAAAGCATCATATGTACATCACTTGTGACAGGGGAAGGTGCAAGGGGCATTAGCATACAGGTAAACAGGAGATAAACAGGATTAACATAAGGTAACAATGCACGATGTCCCAGGACATTGATAAGCAAGTACCAGTAAGTATCTGGGAGGGGATCCTTGAGTACCTGGCGGGGTGGGGTGGGGTGGAACAATGGGTCCAGGTGTGTGTATTGCCTCTGGCTTCGGAGGGTCGGGAATGGCAGGAGATGGTACCTGAATGTATTATGGATATGCAGAGGAGCACCACCCTGGCTACGTGACCTCTTGCTTAAAGGATTATGGCTGTTCCCTGCATCCCTGAGAGCCCTTGGCCAGAGTCGTAAAAGGGGGTTTCATTTATAAATACAGATACACGGTATTCATTCATAAAGAAATATGGTTACATAGAGTCTCAAACTACAACGCAGACCTCAGTTACGAATACATTTACATAGAGTCTCAGGCAACAGAGAAAGGGTAGGAAAGGGAGCCTTTATTACACAGGGCTTGATCTTGAGGGGGTTCGTGTTGGTGCGATACTAGAGTGGTGTTGTAGGATCAGACGGGGTCCCCTTGAGGGCATTTGTGCCAATCTTGATTCCTAAATGAAGCCTCGTTTGGGTGCCCCCCCCCATAAAATTCCCTAACACTGGCATCCGTCTGCCTCGAGAGACAATGGAGTGCGCCTCTGGGGGTGAAGTCAGCACCGCATTAGCAGCACGGAAGTGTCTTCCCGGGGGCACAATCCTAGGCCGTGCACAAGACCTCTCTCTCAGCCTCGCTGATGTGGCCCAAAGGAAAGCAGAGTAATATGTTTGGCACCAGCTTGGCTGCAGGAGTTGCTGGAAGGAGGTGTACAAGGCGCCATCCAACCGTCTTAGGGACTCCACTCCAGATTTGTGTCCTTAGCCTTTTCTTCTCCTGAAGGTATCCCACAAGGCAACGGAGGTTTGGGACCAGAGTTTTCCTTCTCCTGCCAAGCGACTGATAGAGAGAAGAAATACAATGCAAAGCCCTCTCTTCGAGGACATTCTTTCCACCCACAGCTGGGTGAGATGACTTTTAGCATGGCTTTGGAACCCCTCAGCCTTTACATAGCAAACAGGCAGCGTCTCTGTTGTCCTTTTGGCGCCTACTGAAGACTTTCCTCTTAAACAAGGCTTCTAGGTGATTTTTATCCCAGACTTCTTGGATTTGAACACATATGCACACACAGAGAGAGATGGTTTGCTTTGAAATATGCAGCTTTTTATACACAGTATGCTTTTATAGTATTCTGAAGTCACTTTGAGGTGCTTCCTAGGAAGCAATTAATTAAAAACAGTAAAAATAGTAGTAGTAATAGACAAGCAGCTGTATAAGAACATAAGAAGAGCTTGCTGGATCAGGCCAATGGCCCATCCAGTCCAGCATCCTGTTCTCATGATGGCCAACCAGATGCCCCAATGGGAAGCCAGCCAGTGGAGTAGCGTGGGTTGCCAGTGCCCAGGGCCATGCAGACGGAGGAAAACACACGGAGCATGCATGTGAACGGGTGTCTGCATCACCCAGAAGATCCGAGCTGCAGAGATAAGAAAAGAAGAGTCGTTCCATTTGTCTGGAGAGGTCACTTCCTGGTTCGCATGGAGAGCTGTTTTCAACGGAGCACAGCGACAAAAGCGTACAGCTGTATCAAGGTGGCACCGGGTATTGAAAGTTTGCGCTCTCTAGCAATTTTGGGCCCAGGGTAACCGCCCCTATGCAGCCCTCATGTTAGATTTGAGCACAATAGAAACTCTCCCCGTCTGAAGTTTCCAGCAACTGGTACTTACAAGCCTGGTTCAAACTGAGCCCTTGTCATCAGATCTTTTAAGCAGCTTAAACCCGACTGCAGAAAGTTGAAAGTCACCCTGCCTTCCTCACAGAACTCTTGCCTGCTTCTTGGCTGGGCACTGTGCTGCTTCCTTCCTTCCTTCCTTCTCTCCTCATCCCGCATCCAGATGTGGTTCTCTGCTGCCAATTCTTCCTGATTCTGCTGTTTCCCGCTGGGATTTATTCATCAGCATTGTTAATGCCTTCCTCACACACATGACCCTCAAAGATTCCCAGAAATTCTGCTGCCCTTCTTTATGCTGCTGCTGCTTCCCACCGACTCAGCCCCTCATCATCTCCTGCCTGCCCGGCTTGCCTCATTCTGGAATACCATGTAGGTTTGGGGAGGGGGCTTCCAACGCTTTCGCCTGCCAAGCCTCTGTGTGTCTCTCGAACAGGGATGGAACAAGATGTGGACAGCTGGAATCCGCACAGATGCTGGAGCAATTGCAAACCCAGCTCAGCACACCCAGATCCTAGCAAAAACAAATGAATGAATTTGCTACAGCTTCAATGCATCCTAAACAGACCTGAGAAGCCACCCAGGGTCCCAGTCCTTAGTTTGTGCAACCAGGAGCTTAAAGTGCCTGTTATAAAAGGACACCTTCACTCTGTGGCAGAGCACCTGCTTGGCCTGCAGGTAAAAAGTAAAGGGGCCCCTGACCATCAGGTCCAGTCGTGTCCGACTCTGGGGTTGCGACACTTATCTCGCTCTATAGGCCAAGGGAGCCAGCGTTTGTCCGCAGACAGCTTCCGGGTCATGTGGCCAGCATGACAAAGCCGCTTCTGGCGAACCAGAGCAGCGCACGGAAACACCGTTTACCTTCCCGCCGGAGCGGTCCCTATTTATCTACTTGCACTTTGATGTGCTTTCGAACTGCTAGGTGGGCAGGAGCTGGGACTGAGCAACAGGAGCTCACCCCGTTGCAGGGATTCGAACCGCCGACCTTCTGATCAGCAAGCTCTAGACTCTGTGGTTTAACCCACAGCGTCACCTGCTTGGCCTGCAGAAGGTCCTAAATTCAATCCCCAATGGCAGCATCTCTGGAGAGGGCTGGGAATGTCCCCTGCCTGGAGATCTGCTGCTGCCAGTCAGTGTGAGCAGTGCTGAGCTAGAAGGCATCTTCCTATCTTCCCCACCCATAGGATGCAGAAGGAAGGAGAGGGAGGGATGGTTTTAATCTATTTTGCAGTTTTGCCGACAAAGCTTTCAGAGGTAGCCTGGCTGGGTGGCAGCAGTTGCTGCTGCTGCTGCTGCTGCTTCTATGGTGGTCTTCCTCCAGGCATATTCCAAACCACTCAGGAAACAAAACTGCCTGGATGTTCAGAGCAGGGATGGAGGGAAGGCCATCACATTCAGGTCTTGCTTGGTTGCTGGGGGCACACATCTGATCCTGCTTCCGGGTTCTTCTGATGCTTTTAAGGAGGGTATTGGAAGGAACCTTGGGAGACAATGGGGGGAGGACTGGGGATTTTGATGGTGTGTGGCCAAGAGATTTAGGGTTGCCATATCCAGTAGCATCTTAGAGACCAACTAAGTTTGTCACTGGTTTAAGCTTTCGTGTGCATGCACAATTCATTTTGTGAATGTAAGTTTGGCCTCATTAAGGGGCAGTATTTCAATACTTTGGCCACCTCAGGAGAAGACTCCCTGGAAAAGACCCTGATGTTGGGAAAGATGGAGGGCACAAGGAGAAGGGGATGACAGAGGATGAGATGGTTGGACAGTGTTCACGAAGCTACGAACATGAGTTTGACCAAACTGCGGGAGGCAGTAGAAGACAGGAGTGCCTGGCGTGCTATGGTCCATGGGGTCATGAAGAGTCGGACACGACTAAATGACTAAACAACAACAACATTTCAATATGTGTTGGAAAATGAGAGTACCCCTAAACATATTTTTTAAGAAAAAAAAGCACTGCTTAAAGCCTAAAACCATTTGCCTTAAGCTACTGCTTGGTCTAAGGGACGCGGGTGGCGCTGTGGGTTAAACCACTGAGCCTAGGGCTTGCTGATCAGAAGGTCGGCGGTTCGAATCCCTGTGACGGGGTGAGCCCCCGTTGCTTGGTCCCAGCTCCTGACAACCTAGCAGTTCGAAAGCACGTCAAAATGCAAGTAGATAAATAGGTACCACTACAGCGGGAAGGTAAACGGCGTTTCCATGTGCTGCTCTGGTTTGCCAGAAGCGGCTTTGTCATGCTGGCCACATGACCTGGAAGGTATACACCGGCTCCCTCGGCCAATAATGCGAGATGAGCGCGCAACCCCAGAGTCGGTCATGACTGGACCTAATGGTCAGGGGTCCCTTTACTGCTTGGTCAATTACCTGAGACAGACAGAGAGAGAGAGAGAAAGAGAGAGAGAGAGACTGCCCACAGGCACCCATGCAGACCCCTGAATGGGTGAGTGTGTTTGGGTTTGGTAGGGGAAGATGGGGACCCAGGTGGCGCTGTGGGCAAAACCACTGAACCTAGGGCTTGCTGATCAGAAGGTCGACGGTTCGAATCCCTGTGACGGGGTGAGCTCCCGTTGCTTGGTCCCAGCTCCTGCCAACCTAGCAGTTCGAAAGCACATCAAAATGCAAGTAGATAAATAGGAACCGCTATAGCGGGAAGGTAAACGGCGTTTCCATGTGCTGCTCTGGTTTGCCAGAAGCGGCTTTGTCATGCTGGCCACATGACCTGGAAGCTATACGCTGGCTCCCTCGGCCAATAATGCGAGATGAGCGCGCAACCCCAGTGTCGGTCACGACTTGACCTAATGGTCAGGGGTCCCTTTACCTTTACCTTTAGGGGAAGATGGGCTGAAGTTGCCCAGCAGGAAACATGAATTTGCATTTCCTCCCCCCAGCTGCATACAGGGCTGTGGGGAGTCTAGAGGAAAGGCTTTTTGGAGAGGAGGAGACACTCTGTTCCCCCTTCTGTCCCTTGCTAGTTAATGAAAAGCTTTGAGGTGGGTGTGGGATTCTTTACATTTTTCTCTCCCATAAAACCCTTTACCACAATCCTCTTCTAACACTGCTGCTTCTCAAATTAATCCCCTCCTCACCCTTTCCACCCTTTCCGGCTGGGAGTTAAAACTGTGTTTTTGGGTTTGTTTGTTTTTAAATCAATTCAATCTTTCAAACTGCTTGCATACATGTAATTGGTTTTATTGCATTGTGCAATCGCTGCAACATTCTCTGGTGGGAAAGATTCATTCATTTAACAAACATTAATTGATGCTCTTCAGAGCAACCCTCATTTTAAAAACGGCAGTTCTTAAAAATGCAAAAGCAGTTTGAGCACCGTGGAGGCTGTCCTTCCTTCTCCAACCTGGTGCCCTCCAGATGTGTTAGGCTACAACTCCCATCAGCCCCGGCCAGCATGGACATTGTAGTCCAAAAATTCAGCTCTTGCAGGGGTGGGTGTGGGTGGGGATATCTAGTTCAGCGTTTCTCAACCGCTGTTCCGCGGCACACTAGTGTGCCGCGAGACGCTGGCTGGTGTGCCGCGACGTGCGGCGACGAGAAGGGCGATTTGCATTGTCACGTGCCTGGCGGCCGCCAATAAACATCACTAACCCGCCGGAAAGCAATATTTCTCCTCCTCTTTCCCAAAGCTCAGTGCAAACGAGCCTGGCGGCCGCCAATACACAACACTAACCCGCCGGAAAGCAATATTTGGCAAGTGTTTCTTACAGTCATAATTATAATATAGGGCGGCACAGAGTTAATTTTTTAAACTTTTTAAATGGTGGTGTGCCTCGTGATTTTTTTCACGGAACAAGTGTGCCGTGGCCCAAAAAAGGTTGAGAAACACTGATCTAGTTGCAGGGAGGCTCACTGGATGCAAGGACCCCCACCCAAACAAACAAACATGTAGTTATAGTGATCTGGTAGTAGCAGCTGAAGAATACTTCAGTGAAGTGTCTCTTGGTTTATTGAATCTTATTGCATCCTGAAACTTGCTGGTGTCTAAATACGGCCCCCCTGGAGCTTGTTTTTCCTCCTCGGTGCTCAGCCCCAGGCCGAGGGCCGCTGAAATTGAGTAGGATTCCTGGTAGGGGGTGTCGCTTCCTCCCTCCCGTGACTGCCAAGGCTGTCTTGCCTCTCAGCAAACAGTGTCAAAGAGTCCAAGAATTTCCAGGACGTTTGCCAAGCCTGAAGCCTGAAGATCATCATCTTAATGTGTTGCATGTTCTCTTTCCTCTCTCTCTCCCCCGCCCCGGTCCCCGTGTTCCTCCTGCCTTGAACATTGTTGTAAGTCAGCTGGCCAGATCTCTCGCTTTTCCTTTTAATTAAGGGAGAGTGGAGAAGCTGGGCTGCTCTGAAACAAAGTGCCTCTGTGGCAGCAGTGCCCCTGGAGCCAGAGACCGTTCACGGCCCTTTCACAGAACGGGGAAGGAACAGAGGCCGTGGTGGAAGGAAGCCAGCCGTCCCCAATGGGGTGCCCTCCAGGTGTCACCGGGGGAAGACTGCAAGGGGGCAGGGGCAGAGCTCCGTGCCAGAGCGGAAAAGTCCTGGCTCCAGTCCCCCAGCACCTCCACGGAGGACGAAACCCAGGAGAGCCACCGCTGCCAATCAGGGCACATGATCCTGAACTAAGGAGACCAATGGCACAACTCAGTCGCAGGGGGCTGGACTAGATGACCCTCCCAACTCTATAATTCTCTTTTTCCAATTATATTAAGTTTCAACATTTTAAACATATACAATCAAATCACAATTTCGTCTTTTTCTCTTACTTACCAGACTTACTTACTCTTACCAGACAGAGGGCCTTCTCGGTAGTGGCACCCGCCCTGTGGAACACCCTCCCAGCAGATGTCAAGGTAATAAGCAACTATTTTACTTTTAGAAGGCAACTGAAGACCCTGTTTAGGGAGGTTTTTAATGTTCGATGCTGTATTGTTTTTAATATTCGGTTGGAAGTCAGATGGGCGGGGTATAAAAATATATTATTATTATTATTATTATTATTATTATTATTATTATTATTATTATTACTTTTATCGACTTCCCACCCCGTTTTCCATGGAGTTGTTGTTTCTCCCTTCTGCTGCACCCTATCTTCTATCTTTTAAATCATAATCACAGTATTATAAACTAATTAATTCTGTTGCTCATAGCTCAAATCCTATTGCGTGTTCAACATACTATAATATTTCTTTATATAGTCCAGAAAAGGCATCCATTTTTCCATAAAACACACATCATTAGATTCTGTTAATTTTGCCAGTTCTGTATAGTCCATTATCTTACTTATTATCCATTCTTTTTTTTGGTTGGAACGTCTTCTTCCTTCCATTTCTCCGAAAATAAGACGTAGCCATAAAATAAGCCATAAAATAAGGAGAAATTTTAGGCATTCAAGGAATATAAGCCATACCCTGAAAATAAGGCATAGTGATAGGCACAGTTCTGGAGGGTGCCAAGGAAGAGGCGAGGCTGGACATGTAATAAAAAATAAGACATCCCCTGAAAATAAGCCACCATGGTGTTTTTTTTGTGTGTTTTTTTGAGGAAAAAGAAATATAAGACGGTGTCTTATTTTCGGAGAAACACGGTAGAATCCTAGCTGCTGTTGCTACATGTATATGTACATGCACACATAAAGCTGCAGGTTACATGCAAATTTAACATTTCGAGGGAGGGGGATTTTTGTCCTTATAATTCCTCCAACTCTAAAATTCCATGAAATGCCTGTGATCCATTACCTTAAAGCAGGGGTCAGCAAACCTTTTCAGCAAGGGGCTGATCCACTCTCCCTCAGACCTTGTGGGGGGCCAGACTATATTTGGGGGTGGGGAATGAACAAATTCCTATGCCCCACAAATAAACCAGAGATGCATTTTAAATAAAAAGGACACATTCTACTCATGTAAAAACACACTGATTCCCAGACCGTCCGCAGGCCGGATTTAGAAGGCGATTGGGACGGATCCGGTCCCGGGGCCTTAGTTTGCCTACCCTTGCCAAAGTATATATGGGGGGGGCAGAGCTCCCCCAATCGCCTCAGCCCTCATCCTGAAGAGGGGGGTCTGCAGATTAACACACAGACACACTCCCGGATGTTAAGAGGGCTACAGTGAGATGGTGTTGACTTTGGACTCCAGAAGACTCCCAGTTGGCCTGAACCAACAATGCTTTTCATAACAGTGTTTATATTCACATCCCAAGGAACGTTATTTCAGAGGGCCAGTTCTTTCCTTCATTTAACTAAGTTTAAGAAATGGCACGGTTCACGTGAGGATAACAATGAAGAAGCTCAGCTCTGCGAAGCTGAACTAATGTTTTCAACAAACTATTTATTTTTTATTTATTTATTTTTTAAAAAATGTTTCTTGTATTAATTTGTTGGCTGCATGTTTGCCGATGATCTCTCCCTAGCTATAGCTCCATTACTGGCCATGTGTAAGATATAAAAACCATGTGGGCTACGTTCACTAGGTGCAAGCAGAGCCAAAGAGCCCAGCCAGGTGAACAGCAGGAGGCCAAAAGGAGCAAGAGCCCACCAACACCCATTTCTGTATTCCTGGCATCAGACTGGGTTTAATTCTTTGCAGGGTGGGGGGAGGGTTGTACTCACCCCAACGTCTCCCTGTTGCTTTCACACCGGCCCCTTTCTCCGGAATTGTTCATTGTTATTATATTGTCATGAATTGCTAGGTGGGGGGGAACCACACACCCTAGAAATTAACAAGTTATTTTGATTATTGGGCATCTGAAGGGAGAAACACAAGCTGCAGAGGAATTCCTGGACTAGCCTGTGCAGAAGGACCATTGCATTGCATTGAGAGCCATTGCATTGAGAGCCATTGGCAGTGCAAAAGACCTGCCCCCCCCCAACCCCTTGCCCTGAGATGTGAACAAAGACTGGAGATTTGGAGGGTGTGGGGTGACAGGAAAAGAGTTTTTAGCAGGGTGCATAGCTGCCAAGTCTCCCGCTGAAAAATGTGGGATCAGCAGCGGCGCGGCACCGGAAGTCGCTTCTACGCATTTCTGGACATGCGTAGAAGCAACTTCCGGTGCCGGCGCTGCCCGATTTCCGGTGCCCAGACATGGGCAGAGCAGCACCCGAAATGGAGCCTCCCTGGCAGGTAGAAAATCCGGGGGATTTCCTGGATTTTTTTCCTATTTGGGATAACAGCGGGAAACGGATTAAAATCCGCGAAAAACGGGAGACTTGTCAGCTATGGCACGGTGTTTTGGGAAGAAGAAGGAAGAAGAAAGACTGGGATCCATCTTGGGCAGGCTGGCTGAAGGCTGGCTGCACTGCTGTAGGGGACAAGCCCCCCTTGAAAGGACCATGCTGTAAGATCTGGACTCCCTCCATGCAGACTGAAGGTGTAAAAAGGTGAATAAACCCTCTTGCTTAAAACTAGCAACAGTCTCCAACGTGTCTCAATTTTCCAAAGGACCGCAGTCCCTGGAAGAGTGCCGGGAACCCCATGGGCTATTGCCACTGCTCAGCAAAGAGAGGGGCGGGCACACGACTTTTGTAACACTATTAACATAAAGAACTTAAGAAGAGCCTGCTGGATCAGGCCAAAGGGGGTCTACCTAGTCCAGCCTTCTCACAGTGGCCAAGCAGATGCCTCAATGGGAAACCCGCAAGCAGGACCTGAGTTCAAGAGCAGACTCTCCCCCCACCGTGGTTTCCTGCAACTGGTATTCGGAAGCAGTTGCTGCTTCCAACTGTGTAGACAGAATGCAGCCGTCATGGACTGCAGCCATCAACAGCCTCCATGCATTTGTCTAATCCTCTTTCCAAGCCACCTAAGTTGGGGACTATCACTGCTTCCTGCGGGAGCGAGTTCCATAGTTTAACTCAGTGCTGCATAAAGAAGTCCTTCCTTTAGCCTGCCCTGAATCTTCCAACGTCCACCTTCCTTAGATGTACACGGTGTTACTCTGCCACCAGAATTGTATAACTGTAGTGTTGATAGTGACCCCAAGGATCATTTAATGCAACCCCTTGCAATGCAGCAATACGCAGTTGCCCCATACGGGGATCGAGCCTGCAACCTTGGCATTATCAGCACCACGCTCTAACCAACTGAGCTATCCAGTCAGCTAATGCTGAACTGGTCCAAAGGTGGGCTGAAGGAGAACTTCCACTAACCCCTGCAGGGTGGAGTGTCTTCGCACCAGAGCTGGAAACAGCCCATTCAATCAAAGCCACCAGGCTCCTAAAAGGCTGCTTAGTGGCAGAAGAGGAAGTTTTGCAACACTTCTGGGAAATGAGCAGGATTGCCTCTAGGCAATCTTTCTAATAGGGAAAAGATCCTTTGGAAGTGTCTGTGAAACATCACCATCACTACAAGTGCCTAGATTGCCCCGGCTGTTTTAATGGGAGCACTGAGATATCTGCAAGCCAGCAAATTCCTTCTTTCATCCCAAGGGAGATTCACACAGATCTCAGGCAACCCTGCCTTCCCCGTCCATCTCCTTCTACAGACATATACCCTGAATTTGGGCATGGATGTGTGCTTCATATGGTCGGGATCCAGATCCCCAGCTGGTGGGAACTGGTGCAAGACCACTGAGAAGAAGACTTAGGCTGGGCATATGTTCTTAGAATCATAGAATAGAATCATAGAGTTGGAAGAGACCACAAGGGCCATCCAGTCCAACCCCCTGCCAAGCAGGAAACACCATCAAAGCATTATTGATATATGCCTGTCAATCCTCTGCTTAAAGACCTCCAAAGAAGGAGACTCCACCACACTCCTTGGTAGCAAATTCCACTGCCAAACAGCTCTTACTGTCAGAATGTTTTTCCTAATGTTTAGGTGGAATCTTCTTTCTTGTAGTTTGAATCCATTGCTCCATGTCCACTTCTCTGGAGCAGCAGAAAACAACCTTTCTCCCTCTTCTATATGACATCATTTTATATATTTGAACATGGCTATCATATCACCCCTTAACCTTCTCTTCTCCAGGCTAAACATACCCAGCTCCCTAAGCCATTCCTCATAAGGCATCGTTTCCAGGCCTTTGACCATTTTGGTTGCCCTCCTCTGGACACGTTTCAGCTAGTCAGTATCCTTCTTGAACTGTGGTGCCCAGAACTGGACACAGTACTCCAGGTGAGGTCTGACCAGAGCAGAATACAGTGGTACTATTACTTCCCTTGATCTGGAAGCTATACTCCTATTGATGCAGGCCCAGAATTGCATTGGCTTTTTTAGCTGCTGCATCACACTGTTGACTCATGTCAAGTTTGTGGTCTACCCAAGACTCCTAGATCCTTTTCACATGTACTGCTCTCAAGCCAGGTGTCTCCCATCCTGTATTTGTGCCTTTCATTTGTGTCCTAGCTTTATTGTAAGCTGGTAATTTGAACAGAAGGAAGCCTAACTATGTGGAAAGATGCTGCACTGACGGGATGGGGGACGGGGTCTGTTCTCCTATTGGGGGGCAGGGAGGAAGAGTGAGATTCTGCTGAGGGAGAACAAAATAGTTTCTGAAGTTGACTCTAGGCCCAAATCAAAGGGTTCACATTAATGCTGAAAGCTCTAAGCAACTCGGTGCCCCAAATATATGGTACTGTCTCCATTCCTGTTGATCTTCTCTGGCACTGAAAGGACCCTCCTGACCAGGCATCTCCAAACTGCGGTCCTCCAGATGTTTTGGCCTACAACTCCCATGATCCCTAGCTAACAGGACCAGTGGTCAGGGAAGATGGGAATTGTAGTCCAAAACATCTGGAGGGCCGAAGTTTGGGGATGCCTGCTCCTGACAGTTCTGCTGCCCTCAGAACTGTGGAGGTTGGGGGCCTGGGAGAAGCAGCTCCTAAACTGTGGGGCTCCCTCCCCATGGAGCTGCAGCCACCATCATCTTCACTGTACATGTTTGCTAGAGGCTCACCTTTTCAACCTGGGCTTTTGACAGCTCAAGTATTTCTGTTTTAATGCACCCACCCTTCTTCTGTGAAATGTAAGCTCTTCTGGCTTGAACGGTTTTGCTCCTTTATACAAATGTACCCGCTTTCTCTGTTTTGACAGGTGCATACAACATTGTTGTAACCTGCCCTGCGTCCTGGTGGCAAGCGGGTGGGGCAGTAAGAACTCTTATACGTCAGAGAAAAGCAGCAGAGTGCAGGGTCAGGGCCAGGAAATAACCGGTTTCTTTGCAACAAGTCTGAGCTGGGCCCCTTTGAGCTCTCAGTTCAGAAGGCAAGAAAAGTGGAGCCCCGCTGAGGACACTTGGGGCAACCTGAGGTCCCATCTCCTTCCTTGGTACCATCACTTGACCAGGTAGACTACTTCTCAAGAAAGGGTTACCAGGTGGAAGCAGGATGGGGCCTCTCCATTCCGAGACAAATCCTGCCACTTCCTGAGCTCAGTTCAGCACTGCAGAGAAGATGTTTTGAAATGGGACAGGGTGATGGGAAGAGGGGGGCTTTGAAGTGTAGGTGGGTTCCCACGAGGCAAGACACAGTAATAACAGCAAGAACTTTACTGAACTACATAACTGGTAAACAGAGGCAAAGCAACTGCTTATATACATTTCTGAAAGCTTGGGCCACTCCCACTCTCAACGTGATTGGCTGTCTAAACTTCCAAACTGCGAATCACGACTCACAAGTTCAAGGGCCAATGGCAGAGGCCCAAATCCTGAAATGTTCTGTGATTGGAAAACATGTATCGAATCAGAACACAGGAGCTCAGGCTCAAGCTCAGGCAAACACAGACCACTGAATATATAACAGGCTTCATCTCCCATTGACTTGCCTTCTTCTGTGCCTTACTATGACTTGATTCCCAGCGCTATTGTTGTGTTCAGGCCCTACTTCCTGGGCTTGCAGTTGGCCCATCTGGTTGGCCACTGTGTAAGGACAGGATGCTGGACTAGATTGGACTTAAATCTTATTTCTTGTGGCTTCAGAGGGCCAGGCTACAGTGAACCACGAAGCTGAGGGTGCTTCTCTTTGCTGGAGGGGAGGAGGAGAAAGGGAGCCTCTTGAAGGAAAGCTGTGTTCAGAGGCCTCCACTGCACTTTGGACAGGCCAGTACTGTGATGTCGCCTGCAGAGATCTTTTAGTGCAACTGTTTAATGCCAGAGGCTTAGTAATGCTATCACCATAAAACGGGGTGAGGGGGACTATTAGGTGGCAGTTCTGGACCGGACAGGGGTGGTGGTGCTAGTAGTGTGAGAAATCAACCCCAGCAGGGACCCAGAGCAGCCTCCCCCGAAATCTCACACATTTCCAAAGTAAAACCACTGGGAGAAGTGGAGCAAGGCTTGCAACATCCATCTGTTCCTTGGGAACACAAACCTCAGCATTCCAAGTTTGCAAAAAGGGAGAAGATTCAAAGAGGGGGTTTTGCAAGAAAATCGGAACCAAGGGTACATCTCTTTCTCTCTCTCCCCTCTGAATGGGGGTGGGGGAGAGGGTGGGAATTTCCAAAGAGCAGAGGAAGTTAGAAGGCTAGAACACACACAAACCACACACACACACACTTTGGGGAGATGCCAAGGACTCCTGGGATTCCTGAGACTGTTTTACTGTTTTGTGTTTTTCAGCCAGGGCTCATTAGAAGCTCATCAAGGCCAGAAAACTTTCATTAGGGGGATTATTTTGCTGGGAATCGTGAGATGCCAGAACAGAAAATTATAGCTATGTACGATTCCTACAAGCTACACTGGGCCACTGTCCACATGTACATTTCAGATCTGCACAGGGCCAAAGGAATGAGGCAAGATCATCAACCCACCAGTAGGGGGGGAGGGCAGTCTCTCAATGTCAGAACACCTGCCTTGTGTGCAGAAGGCTGCAGGTTCGATCCCCAATGGTAGCATCTCCAGGTCTGGCTGAAAGAGGCCCCCGCCTGAAACCCTGGAGAGCCACTGCCAGGCAGTGTACACCAGACTTTCTCAAGCTTGAGTCCCAGACGTTGTTGTACTACAATTCCCTTCATCCCTAGCTAGTGGGGCCAGTGGTTAGGGGTGATGGGAGTTGTAGTCCAACAACACCTGGAGGCCCAAGGTTGGAAAAGGTGTAGACAATACATTTAAAGCACATGGCTTAGTCTCTCAAAGAATCCTGGGTACTGGAGTCTGTTAAGGGTGCTGGGAATTGTAGCTCTGTGTGGGGTAAACTATAGGTCCCAGAATTTTTTTGGGGGGGGATCTGAGTCACGTGCTTTAAATGTATGGTATGGATGTAGCCCTGATAATTTACTGCTGACCTTCCTATCTGGGAAGTCTGATGGCTTGAGGCAGTTTCTGCCTGGGGCTGCTTTGGGTGCCTTGGGCTCAGGAGAAAAACAAATGAAAAGGAAAACAGGATGTATATAATAATAATAATAATAATAATAATAATAATAATAATAATAATAATTTTTTATTTATACCCCGCCCTCCCCAGTCAAAACCGGGCTCAGGGCGGCTCACACCAATAAAATTACAATAAAACATAAAAAAACAATTTATTAAAATACAGTATTAATTTAAAATTTAAGTTTAAAATGCAGCCTGATTTTAAGTACTGTAGTCCATAAATCCAAGCCATGAGGGAGGAAAACACAGGGGTCAGACTAAGTCCAACCCAAAGGCCAGGCGGAACAGCTCTGTCTTGTAGGCCCTGCGGAAAGATGACAAATCCCGCAGGGCCCTGGTCTCCTGTGAAAGAGCGTTCCACCAAGTTGGGGCCAATACTGAAAAGGCCCTGGCCCTATGGCTCGGGATCTCCAGAATATTGTTGTTTGTGGACCTTAAGGTCCTCCGCGGGGCATGAAATTAAGATCCTGCCTGCTCAACTTCAGCCAAAAATGCTTCTAAAGCAGCATTGGAAAAATAATTTTTAAACAGAAGGGGGGGGGGTGTCCCAAATGGAAAACGATGAAGCAGATAAAATTCCAGAGTTAAGCAACGTCAGAATGGATAAATCTCAAAGGCTTGTGCAGATGAAAAGGTCTCCATCTAGGAGTCTTAGTAGACAACAAGCTTAACATGAGCTTAATATGAATCAACAATGTGATGCGCTCTATTCGGCTTTGGCCAAACCACACCTGGAATAATGTGTCTGGTTCAATCTGGGCAGCACAATTTAAGAAGGATATTAACAAGCTGGAAGGTGTGCAGAGGAGGGCAACCAAGACGATCAAGGGTCTGGAAGCCAAGCCTTATGAGGCAAGTTTGAGGGAGGTGGGTATGTTTAGGCTGGGAAAGAGGAGACTTGAGAGAAGATATGATAGCCGTCTTCAAAAATCTCATGGGCTGTCACATGGAAGATGGAGCAAGCTTGTTTTCTCTTGCCCCAGAGGGGAAGACCCAAACCAATGAATTCAAATGACTAGAAAGGAGATTCCGACTGAACGTTAGGAATAACTTTTTGACAGTAAGAGCTGTTTGACAGTGGAATGGACACCCTCAGGAGGTGGTGGACTCTCCTTCATTGGAAGTTTTGAAGCAGAGGTTGGATGGCCATCTGTCATGGATGCTTTAGTTGAGATTCCTGCATTGCAGGGGGTTTGGACTAGATGACTCTTGGGGTCCCTTCCAACTCCACAATTCTACGATTCCATCTGGTGTTGAACAGAACAAGTCACACTCAGCGCCAGACAAGACCTTCCCCCCCACCCTCAACCTCTGATCCGGAGTTGAGGCACTGCGACCCCAAAGACTTCCTCTCTTGATCACTGCTTCCGGTGAGAATCACAAAGTCGAAGGGCACCTCAGAGGTCATTGAGATTAACCCCTTCCTGCTGATGCAGGACCCCCATTGCTACAGCATCTTTGAGAGGTGGGCTGCCCCTCTCAGGAAGGAGAGGAACCTCTGAGGATGATGTGAGTGCTTGGACGGGTCCATCTGGGAGAAGGTAATCTGCAAGGTCCCTAGGTTTCAGCATTAACAGGCATCCCTAAACTTTGGCCCTCCAGATGTTTTGGACTACAATTCCCATCATCCCTGACTACTGGTCCTCTTAGCTAGGGATCATGGGAGTTGTAGGCCAAAACATCTGGAGGGCCGCAGTTTGGGGATGCCTGGACTAGGTGTCAGGAGTATGGGCGGGAGTCAGGCTCTGGGGCCTGTAGTGCTTTGCAGGACTGGGGCCTGCCTCAGCTTGTGCTGGAGAAGCAAGGAGTGGCCACTCAGGTGAAGACCTCAGTTTGTGCTGGAGAGGCAAGGAGTGGTCACTCAGGTGAGGCCACTTGATACCTCACTGCACCTGGTGGCAGGAGCTGGGAGGGATAAAAGCTCAGCATTTCCCTTCAGCTCTTTGCCACAGCAACGCTACCCCTGCCTGGTTGCCTCTGGCCTCTCGCTCCTTGGACCCTTGCCTTGCTGACGCCTTGACCCTTGGACCCTTGCCTTGCCGACGCCTTGCTCCTTGGACCCTCGCCTTGCCGACGCCTTGATCCTCGACCCTTGGACCTCTGCCTTGCCGACGCCTTGATCCTCGACCCTCGGACCTTTGCCTTGCCGACGCCTTGCTCCTTGACTCCCAGACCTTCGCCTCTGCCTTGCTCCTTGACCCTGTGACTGCCTGCTGCTGGACCCTCAACCCTGCACCTGTTCCTGCTTCTACATCACCATCTTGCCTCTGGTCCTGACGTCCTCAGTCAGGGCTTCAACCGCCCGCCGACCGGACTGTGACACTAGGAGCTGAAGAGAGCAGCTGTTTTAAGACTGGCAAGGCAGACTCTGTCCTCTCCAGTCCCAGCCAGCAATGCCTACTGCATTGGGAAGACCTCTTGTGCTTTGTACAGTCTTCAAAGGTAGCCCCAGGCATGACAGTTGTAGTAGTGCAGGCAAGATGGCACCAAATCATGGCCAGGTTCTCTCTCTCCAGGAAGGAGCTGCAGCTGACACACCAGCCTCAGTGCGACACCAGGCCTTGAAATATGATACACCTTTAAAAATACCTTCATGCAGGGCTGGGAAGTCTGAGTGTGCGTCTCTGCTTGTTTGTTCCTCCAGAAATTGTCGGACCATGGCTCCCCCTTCTCTCCCCTTTGCTCTTTTGAAGAAGAAGGCCAGAGCTGTGTGGTATCGTGGGGGGGGGGGGACGCCGACGACAAGAAAGGAGAGTCAAACATAGCCCCACAGGTTTGCAAACGGATCAGTCATAAAACTGGAAGGAAGGAAATGGAGAAATAGAAGAGAAAGTGTTTTAAAAATGAAAGCACACAAAAGCAGAGAGGGGCCTCTAATTAAATCTGAAGATGGGATTAACGGGATTATGCAATGTTCTGCATGCATAAACAACCCAGTCTTGAGGCACTTTCTGAAGAGAGGGGAAGTCAGGCATGATCTGTTAATATTTTGGAGGGGAAGGAAGGGGGAAGGCTACTAAAGCATGTGAAGAGTGGTTTGGAAACGCAACAGGACTCTGCATTCACAGACCTTTGAAAGGAGAGGGGGAAGGAAGTCCTTTTGGAAATACGGAAGGGCTCCGCAATCTTCAGGCTTTACGAGTGACATTATTAAGAGTTATCTAATTCTTAATACTGTGGTCCTTTTTTGCCATCTCACCCATGAGGCAAGGTGAGGCAATCGCTTCAGGCGGCAGGATCGACAGGGGCAGCAGGTCCTACTGTAAATCTTTATTCCCCTTCTTCTTCTCTGGTGGGGAGGGAGGACGCCATTTTGAAGTCCACCTCAGGCGCCAAAATGACTTGGGCCGACCCTGGCATATGGACACTTTTCTATCTACTATATGTTTTGGAAAGTGGTTCGTGTGTCTGTCTGTCCATCTGTTCTAGAATATATTCAGACTCTTCTCAAGATATCGTATCCAAGCTTGTAAAACCAGGCGGGGGCAAACGTCCTCGTTGGCATTCGGATGATGGGCACCATTTTGAATCAAGATGACAGACTGAAAAATGACTTTGGTATTTTTGGTTGGATGGAGCCAAACTCGCCAATTATGAGATCCATTTAAAAACCACAATTTTTATTATTATTTTGGTTCCTGCAAATTCCCTGCTAATCTATATAGGAAAAATGTACACCTGCTGCCTTAGGAAAGGGCTGCAGTGATAAGAGCAGCTGCTTCTAGGTAAAGCTGAGGAAAGAGTCTCTGCCTGAAACCCTACAGAGCTGCTGCCGATCAGTGAAGACAGTATTGAGCTAGATGGACCAGTGGTCTGACTCCATATAAGGCAGCTGCCTATATTGTTACTATCAACTACTAGTACAGTCGTACCTCGGTTTACGAACCGCTCGGGTTGCGAACAGTTCGGGTTCCTGTACTACTGCTGATTGTGATGCCAATAAGCTCCGCATGAATAATGGGAGACTGTAGACCCCTCTGGAATCAATGGGAGCTTTGCCATGGACTTCTCGGCAGAGAAAAATCCTTTCCAAAGCCTTGCAGGCATGTCCTGGGTTAAGTCCCAGAGTTGCTTCAGCAGATAAATATTTGATTTCTATTCTCATTCAGGCTCCTTTCCTTGGTTTTCTGTCCAGTCTCTGGTAACAGTTAAGAGGTCTTCTTCACTCCACCCCCTCCTCAAACTCAGAAATGTGAGAGAGTCCATTGATATCTTTCGATTTGGGGAAAATACATGACACATGCTGCTGGTTTATAACTATGCATCATGGTGTGATTACTAGCAAGGCCATTGCAAGATACAATCGAGTCATTTTTTAATCCTTATTTGGTGGGGTGGTTCTCATATTTCAATGGGGCAACAGCATGACAAGATTATTATTTTTAAAAATGTACTCTTACGAGGATTTTGAGTCTTCTCTCTCTGAAAGGAAGACTTGGTCAAGATTCTCAGTTTATGATCCCCCCCTCCCCTGTTAAAAAACAATAATCTCGTTCTGCTTTCCTCTTTCCCCATCTTCCCTTCAATTCCCCTCAAACAACCTTTTTTAAACCCCGTCCCCCAAAAAACAAAAACTTCCAGCACAGCAGGAGTTTGTTTTGTGTTGTTATTTTCACCTTGCTGTTTCTTTATCCATAAATTTTAGGAGGCGGTAGAATGGGTAGAATATTGAGAGAGAAAACCCCTCATACTGTATATTTAGAAGAGTCCCAGAAGAGCCCTGAAGCAGAAGCAGCAGGATCAGGCCAAAGAGTCCATCTTCCTCTCCACCAAATGGCCAGTCAGAAGCCCACAGGCAGGACCTGAACACTAATTGTTATTATTATTAGCATCTAATTTGCATTTAACACTTTCAGGAGACATCAAGAAAACACATTTTGTTGTTGTTGTTTGTTGTTGTTTAGTCATGTCCGACTCTTCGTGACCCCATGGACCATAGCTTGCCAGGTACTCTTGTCTTCCACTGCCTCCCGCAGTTTGGTCAAACTCATGTTCGTAGCTTCGAGAACACTGTCCAACCATCTCGTTCTCTGTCGTCCCCTTCTCCTTGTGCCCTCCATCTTTCCCAACACCAGGGTCTTTTCCAGGGAGTCTTCTCTTCTCATGAGATGGCCAAAGTCTTGGAGCCTCAGCTTCACGATCTGTCCTTCCAGTGAGCACTCAGGGCTGATTTCCTTCAGAATGGATAGGTTTGATCTTCTTGCAGTCCGTGGGACTCTCAAGAGTCTCCTCCAGCACCAAATTTCAAAAGCATCAATTCTTCGGCGATCAGCCTTCTTTATGGTCCAGCTCTCACTTCCATACATCACTACTGGGAAAACCATAGCTTTAACTATACGGACCTTTCTCGGCAAGGTCCGTATAGTTAAAGCTATGGTTTCCCCAGTAGTTTACAAAGATTTATTTCACCGTTTCTTTATTTGCCTCACATTGTACACACAATATCATTCTCCCTCTCAGTGAATCCTGGGAATTATATGGGTAGTTTGTTAAGGGTGCTGGTAAATGTAGTTCCACAAGGGGAAACTACCATTCCATTATTCCCCCCCCCCTCTTTTGGTGTGCACATGTACTTTAAGGGTATAGCGTACATGCAGATGTCGCCATAACTTACAGGATTTCAAAAACAGAGGTTTAACACATGCAAACATACCCCTCCTGGCCTCCTTGAGATGTCAGCCTTGGCCTTTGGCCTTAGCCACTGGCATACATGGTGTGTGCTGTACTTTAAAAGAGGATTAGGCAAATTTGCGGAGGAAAGAGCTATCAATGGCTACTAGCCACGATGGCTATGCTCTGCCTCCACAGTCAGGGGCAGTTGCTGGAAACCACAGGAAGGGAGAGTGCTCTTGTGCTTGGATCCTGCTTGCAGTTTTCTCATTGTGGCATCTTGCTGGCCAACTGTGAGAAGAGGATCAGGCCCGGCTCTAGGTGCAGTCCCGGTGGCGCAGGGCGCCAGGGCGCAGGGCTAGGGGGGGGGGACGCTGCGCGGCGAAGTCGCCGGAGCGATCTCTGCGCCTCAGCGCCAGGGCACCCGGCCTGCTCGAGACGGCCCTGAAGAGGATGCTGGACAAAATGGGCCATTGGGCCATTGGGCATCTAGCAGGCTCTTCTGATTAGGGCTGGGCAATATATTGGTTTCGTAATTTTGGACCTATCAATGTATCATGAATCATTCTCTGTCTCTGTGTGTGCCCTCCCCTCCATGAATTTGTCTAATCCTCTTTTAAAGGTTGGTGGCCACCACTGCCCATGTCAGGCAGCTTAAATATGCAGAGCTTTATTTTCGCTGTCCGCAATCTTCCAACTCTCAGCTCAGATGGCCTCCCCTGACCTGGGCTCCTTGATGGAAGGGCAGCAAAACAAAGGCCAATCTTTGACTAGAGACAAGTTGGCTGCAAGTGAAGGGCTGGTCCCTGCCTGCCTGTTGGGCACAACCAAAGAGTCTTTGGCAGAGGCCCAAACCCATGGCCCTTGGAGGAACATCCCCTCACTTTTCGGCTTTGAAGTCATCTTCAAGCATGTTGACTCTGCCATCATTCCACTCTGCTTTCCACACCCCAGGCAAAGAGAGGCCCAGAGTGAAACTCAACCTCGTGTTCGGCTTCGGCTAATTTTTTGCAGTTTACTGGAAAAGTTATGTCAGAATCAATGAGGCAGAAGGCCTTCCTGGAATCGGAGCTGCTTCCGACTTCTTTTTGCATTTGGTGTGCTCCTGTTGGGGTTCACTTACAAAGTGAGAGGTTTATGCAGCCTTCCCCAAGCAGGTGCCCTCCAGATGTTGTTGAACGACAACTTCGATCAGCCCCAGTGTCGTGGGCATGTGCCCTGGCTGGAGCTGATGTTGTAATGGGCTACGAGGGTGTCTGGAAGGCACCAGGTTGGGGGAAGCTGCTGTAACCTCTTTCGCTCCAACAGCGGGTCTAATTTGCAAAGGCAAAAGCAGAGCTAATGGGTTGAATCAGGCAGCCTCCTGAGCTTAGCGCAAGGAAAGAGGGATGAGTGTTGGCTGGAGGAGCCTGGAAAGTCCATAGCTCAGTGGCAGAGGACCTGTGCTCTTGTTCTAAGCAAAAATCTGCTCTTATTCCCTTATGGGGTACACAAGAGCCTTATTGGGTTCTCCATCGGTCGGAGAATATATAACAGAGGCCAACCAGAGAAGTTTGAGAAGCAAAGCCTTTATTTGCTGTTGCAACAGGGTCCTTCCCCTCACGCAGGAGAACAAGGAAGGAACCCAGAACAAAAGAGAACCTCCACTTTTATCAGTTTTCCCATCACCAAGAAACGCCCCCAATACATCATTCCTACATCACAGCTATGTAATCAATACCTCACAAAAAAGGAGGGTTCAAGGTAGAAATCTGAGCACTTTTGACACCTCTCCTAGTCCTCCTATCACCCCTCCCAGGTGTGAATTCCTAAACACAAAGAGAAATTAACATTTTCATAAGAGTTGATTACTGTCTTTTGTTCAGAGGAGTCTTCCATTGTGAATGAGATACCATTGACAGGGAATTATGGCTCCCAAGTTGCTAGTCATGTGGAAATGTGTGCATATGCTGATCCTTAAGCCTTCCTTAAGGCAGGGTTGAGTCCAAGCGGGAGGGGTGCGGGTCTCTGGAGTGGAGCAGAGGCGAAGAAGGTGGTGTTGCGAGGGATTCTGGGTAACTGCAGCTGTCAGGTTCGGTCACCCCTCTCTGTTCATTAGGAATGGTGTTCTGCAACCCCCTTATAATTTTCTATAACACTCTGCAGGCTGAGAAATCCCAAGTTCAATCTCCAGTGGCACCTTAACGAGAATCTTAGTCTCAGGGTTGTGGGTTCGGGCCGCTTGTTGAACAAAAAGATTCCTGCATTGCAGGGGGTTGGACTGGATGACCCTTGCGGAGTGGTCCCTTCCAACTCTGCAATTCTCTGTTTTTATTTCCAGGCTGGGCTGGGGGAAAACTCCCTTTCTGAAACGCTGGGTAGTCGCTGCCTATCAGTACTGTATATACCGGTACAAAGCTAGATGGAGCAATGGCCTGACTCAGGATACGGCAGTTTCCTACGGTGGCTTTTTTTTTTAATGAGTCAGTCCATGATGTAGCCCCTTTGGCACCTGCGGAGCAGCAGCAATCCTGCAGGATCGCTGGACCCAACTGGGGGGGGGGGGGAGCCACCCATATCTTCATGCCAGGAATCGGATATTGTGGCGCATACCAACGGCCAGCAAACAGCCCCCGAGGGGAGGAAAACTGCCTAGGCCGGGGTGGGTCGCTGGATGGGGGAGCTTTGCCAGGACAGAGAAGGCAGGGAGCAGGTTGCTTCTGAAGCAGCTGCCGGCTACCCTTTCCCTCCGCCTGGCGGAGAAAGGCGAGAACTGCCAGGCTTTTCAAAAGTCCCTTCAGTGGACAGTCCGATCCAAGCGTGGTCCTCCTCACCACGGCGAAAAACGAGGCGTCCCAAGCGCGCCTCGCGGGGGTTTCTCACACACCTTCTCAGTGCCGGTGCTAGGCTATTTTGCGCCCTAGGCAAGGCTGTTTGCATAAATTGCCAACTTCCATTTTCATAAACGAGTTTACTGTGTAGGTTTTGTGTACTGCACACAACTTGAAACCGCCAAATTTATTTTCAATTGCAAGGATAAAGTAACACGGCGATATTTCTCAAATACAAAAGAAAATGTCGTAGCGCACAAATCATCTTGTGAATTTGTGATGTTAAAATTTTAAGTCTGATGTTAAAAATTTAAATCTCTTTAAAGGTTCAGTTTCAGAATCTTTTTTTTTTCTTTGCAAATTTTGCCACCTATTCCTTCAGGCTACGTGCTGATGCTTGGGCACGTTCCATCGATCTAGTTGCCCTTTGGACTGCCTGTGTGAAAGTGATAAGAAGAGGAGGAGAGAGGAAGACCGGGGGGGGGGGGCGGGAGGGACTGTTCCGACCCGGAAACTAGGCGTTGCGCATGCCACTCTACCCTGTAAGACGTCTAGGAGCTCGTTCCAGGCGCGCGGGTCGGTCGTGCTGCGTCACTTTAGTGCACCCGCGGCTGTAGTCCCTAAGGGGAGGGGCGTGCTGGGGCGTTGGTGACGCGTTTAACCTGCGTCCTGCCTGGCGACGGACGGAGCGGAGAGGCGGTGGGATTGAAATGCCGGAGGCGGGAGGAGGTGAGCGGCGGCGGCGGGTGGCCTCGCTGAGGAGGCGGAGGAGAGGCCCAGCACGTTGTCGCAAAAGCCATGCGAGGCATGCCCTGAGCTGCCTCTTCTTCTGGTTAGGGTTACTCGGGAGAAAGTCCCGCCGTGGCCCAGAGGGGCTCAAGTCCCTTCGTTCGGCGCAGGCTGAACAGTCACAGCGCCTCCCTCCTGGCGGGCTTGGCGCCCTGGAGGCCTCTCCGCGCCTAAGGCGGCGACTAAAAACGGCAGAAAGTCTTTCGAAAGTGTTGTTTGTTTACTTGAGACATTTATATGCTGCTGTCTGCATTTTTTGGCTTAAGGGCTAGTACATAAACGCCATCAGAGCAGCTTTCAAAAATCAGTACTGCATTAAGAAGCTGCTTGCTTGCAATATATATGGGACCCAGGTGGCGCTGTGGGTTAAACCACAGAGTCTAGGGCTTGCTGATCAGAAGGTCCGCGGTTCGAATCCCTGCAACGGGGTGAGCTCCCATTGCTCGATCCCAGCTCCTGCCAACCTAGCAGTTCGAAAGCATGTCAAAGTGCAAGTAGATAAATAGGTACCGCTCTGGTGGGAAGGTAAACGACGTTTCCGTGCACTGCTCTGGTTTGCCAGAAGCAGCTTTGTCATGCTGGCCACATGACCTGGAAGCTGTCTGCGGACAAACGCCGGCTCCCTCGGCCTGTAGAGCGAGATGAGCACTGCAACCCGAGTCGGACACAACAGGACCTGATGACCTAAAGGGCCCCCTGACCATATATATATATATATATATATTGCCAGCAAGCAGCTTCACAATACACACACACACACACATATATTCACACCAGACATACCATACCATACAAGGGAAAAGGAAGAAGGGGGGAGAAGCAAGCTCAAGCACAAGGTTTAAAAAACTGCAGCCACCACTAGTGGTGTTTCAGGCTGCCTTGCGTTTGCTAAAGAGCAGCCGCTATTGTGAAGCACCCCACCCTGAGATATGAGAGCTAGGAGCTAAACAGCACCTAAAACCTAGGTTGTGAGTGCAACAACAGAATGTTTAGGAGCTTTTAAAAAAATAACAAGAGTACAAAGCTGCAAATGAATGAACTGCAGCTGAAATCTTATGTTCATTTTTCACATGCTCTAGTCCTCACCTGAAGACTGCAAAAAAACAAAACAAAGCCATGCTCCCCCACACCAATATTCATAAGGGGGTATTTTCTCCGGTCTTCAGAGAGTGGCTGGAAGTGGGGCGGTAGAGAAAGGTCCTCCTTTACTTCTACTCTGCAGTTTTAATCTGAACTCATAGGTGCAGCACTGTGCCCAGACCTTGGAAGCTGCTAATGCTAATGAAATTCCTTGTCACAAAATGCGCCTAGAACAATGGGAGTTTTGAACGCTGCCCACCTTGTCAGATCCAAGTGCGGGTGGCAACATCCAGGGCAGTGCCTGCCACACATTCTTTCTTTCCGACATTGTAACTTTATGGCACTCAGAATCCTCACAGGAGGGGCTTTCATGGCATCACTGTTTGAGCCACTCCAGAGCACTTTTCTCTCACACACACCCAGTTACATCCAGGAACAGAGCTGGTGATAACATTCAGGTCAGGAGGATGAGGCATCTCCAGCTCTGCAGCATATAATAAATGGTATCCACCAACAAGGCTGAGGTCCCAGTTTGAGGCCTGTCTTTTTCTCCTCCTCTTGGCAGCTTGCTGAAATGACCCCACCCTTTGGCCACATCCGAGGCACGGAGATGACTGCCCATCACTTTCCTCAGCACAGTTACCTCTTGGTAAGTAAGGGGGTTTCACAGCAGTTGACCTCTGTGCTGTTTTGCCTGAGTTTCAGAGCTGCTTTTATGTATTGGAAGGGTGGAGACCTGGGAAAGGGGCTCCTCCTGCTGGTTCTTGGCAAAGTCATACTGTGTCAGTATTGTGGGAAGACCAGGTCCTGGGTTCTTCACCATCTCAATTTGATCAGGTTGGGAATGACCTGCTCACAAGTGACTGATCAAGGGTTCTTTGCTTTGTCTGAGGTGGATTTATTTTCTCTTCTGTTTAAAACAGGATAGCTTAAAGGCTGACTGTCTGAACAAGCCTTTTGCCCAGAGGTGCCATGATCTTGTGACTGTCATTGAAGATTTTCCTGCCAAGGTAAAAGGCTTGTTACTTGTTCAGGCCTATAATATTTCCACTAGCTGTTAGTCTTGAGTCTCCTGGGAGTAGTAAATTTGGCACAGATTGGTTTCTAGACAGAAAATGCCTTCTGTGGTTTGGAGCCCCTGAGAAGTCTTTGAGTCAAACAACGTGTATCTTTGTTTTGAGGTGACCCATAATAGCTTTTCTGTTTCTCTTCCCTTGGAAGGAACTTCATGCCATCTTTCCCTGGCTGGTGGAGAGCATCTTTGGCAGCTTAGATGGCATCATTTTAGGTTGGAACCTCCGTTGTTTACAAGGGAGGGCAAACCCTACTGAGTACAACATTGCCTTGGACTTTCTTGATGCTGGGTAAACCTCTTTATTCAGGAGGGCAGTGGGAAGAGCTCTGATGTGGTTCCAGATGTTACCCCCTGTCCTGAATGTTTTCTCTCTTGCTGCCTTTTTTTGGTAGAGGCCCAATGATGAAGTTGGTTTACAAGCTCCAAGCTGAAGAGTACAGATACGATTTCTCTGTCTCCTACCTTCCTGTAAGTATCTGAAAAAGGAGGTGATAAGATCCACACTACCACTTTGAATCAAGGATGAAGTAGGCAGTTTAAGTTCCTAATCCTTTATGCGGAAGTCCCACTGATTTCATATGATGTGTTGAAATTAAAATGGTAAGTTTGAAACCTTTTCCGCTCTCTGTGGCACACAGATTCTGCCTGTTCCTCCACTTGCTGAGTAAAGTCTTGGGCTACAACAGAGCAGAAGGGGAAGGTTTAGGGCTCCAGAAGTGGCTGTTGGCTTTCCACACCCCAGATCTCGGGGGGGGGGGCAAATGTTTGTACACCTTAAGGGCTGTTTCATTCATAAGGTCTGCATTTTGTGTCTAATCATGCCATTGTTCTTTTCAGGGCCCAGTGAAAGCCTCAATACAGGAGCGGATTTTACCAGAATGTTCTTTGTACCACAACAAAGTCCAGTTCCCTCCATCTGGAGGCCTGAGCTTGAACTTAGCCCTTAGTATCCTTTGGGCAATAAGCCCAGAATAGTTTCTCTTCATGTTGTGTGTATGTTTGGGCCGGGGCACAAATCATGCAGTAGTTCAGTGATGCCAAACAGTCGGTGGTGAGAGGGAGACCATCCTGATTCTTGCAGCTTTCCAGCATGATTTCTTTGCCCTGTGCTTAGCAAAGCCCTGGATGGAAGTTGTGTTCCCTCTCCCAAAACACATGAGAAGGGGCCAGCGGCTGCACATTCCACTCAAAACTTTTCAAAACTCCTTGCCACACAAGCTGCTCCAAGGCGATTGCATATGAGTGGCTCCTCCAGGTGAAGATAAATTTCATGGAAAGCCCATGGTCTGCCAGCTCTTAGAAGCCTGGGGAACAAGCGGATTGTTACACTCCCACCAGTTTCCCCACCATTGTGGAGGGAAGTCATTTTGGTTCTTTGCATGCCTGCAGCCTGCAAACTGTGATCTTTCTCAGTGTCTATCTTGGATTTCTCCCTTAGCTGTTTTTCCTTCTGTTTTTAGCTGCATTTTTAAGTGTCTTGCCATGTTGATAAAGTGTTTGACAAGAAGGGGCACTCCCACCCACACTCCCAAATCCTGAGAATAGAATAAAACACTGACTATTGACACTTTGTTTGTTGGATGGTCTTGAATGGCCAAGACTTGATGCTTCTTCATGTTTTCTGTTGGACTTTATCCTTGACTCTGCTGCCAGATCCCTTTGAATATTACATGTTCTACTTTGCATTAAGCCTGATTACACCGAAGGTAAACAAAAAGGCAGCTGCTTCTTTCAGTGCATTGCCTACTGTTTGCTATGCAAATGAGATGAGAAGTTGCAGCATAGTTTCGTGCCTCTTGCTGATTATACCTTGTTGACCCACCTCTCCCTCCCCCTCCACACTTGCCATGATGTTTGGTGGTGTAAAGTCAATATTTGTATAAATAGCTTCTTTAAGTGCTTGAAATACTCTGCCTGTCAGTCTTTCCCTTGGCACTAAAGTGTGCTTAACCGTTTCAGCTTGTCACCTGAATGCTTTGCACTAAGAAGAGAGTGGCGGGAGTGTAGGGTTGCTAAACAAGTGGGGCGAGGGGGGGCTGAGCCCTGCAGAATTGCCACTTCCTAGCAGGTCCTCACTGCCTCTGCTGTTGAACTCTCACTGTAGCACGTTGTGTACCAGGCTCGTTTCTCACAAAACGGCAGAGAGGGTGGTTAAAATCTGGTTCATGGACCATGCCAGGCTGTTGGTGGGAGCTACCGTCATAGAGGAATGCTCCTCCAGAGGAAAACAGAAGAGGAGCCAGACATAGTGTGATAGAAAATTATGCTTTTGAGTAGCTTGATTTTTTTTGGCTTACCCATAAAGTTCTCTAGTTGAGTTGATACCATAAGAGGAATGACTTGGGATTTTCTCTCCTCTGTGTTTCAGAACATCTCCACGGCCTATCATATCAGCATGTCCAACAGTGCTTACTTTGTCCTAGTGGATCGGTACTTGAAGTGGTTCCTGCCCACAGAAGGGATTGTCCTTCCACCCCCCTCCTCTTCCGATGCAGGAGGGGCTGTCCCATCACCTGCTCCCCGGTGAGTACATGTCCTAGTTTTCCAGATTACAGGTTCACGGTGTACAAAGATGGTAGCAGAAGTCATCTCTATATCCCAGCCAACAGTATAGCTCTGCTCTTGCAATGAAGCTTTGAGTGGGTGAATTCTAAATTTCCATCTGAAATGGAGACTAAACCCAATTTTGGGGAGGGAAAAAAAATGCTGTTCTACACTGATGGAGGCCATAGTGCAGATTTTTCCCTGCTCCACTTCGTCCTTAGGCCCAACCCTGACTACTCCCTCTACTATCCTGTTTGGGTGACCCTTTCTGGGTTTTTTAAATTTGTGTCTTTTCTTTCTCCTCCCCTCTAGATCTCCTGCAATGTCGTTCAGCTCCTACGGGATGCATCCAACAAGCCTTCTGAAAAGACATGTTGCTCACCAGACTTCGGTGAATGCAGACCCCGCTTCCCAGGAGATCTGGAGATCGGAAACCATGCTTCAGGTGTGCCCGGGAGGGAAGGAGGCTGTGGTGCAGCGACTGCTCTGCCCTGGCTGTTGCTGCAAGCTCTTCGGGGATATTACTTTAGCTCAGCAGGGTGAGGGACAGGCAATTGTGGAATACCAGGCCTACTTCTGGGCGGGGCCTGGGCAACTGGGGAAACACACCTTTAAGAAAAAGAAGAGTTTGCTTTGCCTGTAGGAGAGGGGGAGCCTGCCTCCCTCCCAAGTGTTGCTGGGTAACAACTCCCCATCCCCTTGTAATATGTGGGCTGCTGGGAGTTAGAATCCAACAATATCTGGAAGGTTACAGAGGTTTATCTGATTACATTTTTCCCCATGAGGGGTTCAAGGAATCAAAAAGGGTTTTAGGCATAGGCCTTCATTGCATTTACCTGCCTTTTAGTACCTTTCTGCTGTTTCCCTGCCCCAGAATCCCAAGCTCTGTAGATCCCTAATCTGGGGGGGGGGACGACGACAAGTCAGCTAGCACAGACGTACCTGACCACTTGGTTTCTTGAACTAGCCATGTCCAACACTGATTGAGCTATGTCTTGAAACAGCTTCAGACCAGACCCCAGGAGCAGAAATCACTCCAAAGGCCTGGCTACTGCTGTAGTAGGTTCTTTGGTCCTATTCAGGCAAGTGAACAAGTTCTTCTCTTCCTAGGTTTTTGTTGAAATGTGGCTTCATCATTACTCTCTGGACATGTACCAGAAAATGCAATCCCCTCACATCAAGGTAAGGGGCTGAGCTTGGGCATGTCTTGCTTGCTGGCCTCCCAGTTTGAGGGGCTGCAGGGAAATGCAATTGCTGCTGCCTAGCTCTGTTTAATGCTTAATGACAAGAGCTGCAGAGTGAGGAGAGGCTGTTGGCACTTAAATAAAAGCAAGTTAGGGCTGAAGTGGGTTTCTTTGATACATCAGCACTCAAGAGAGGAGTTCCAGTCAATGGAGAAAGGCTTTACTTTATGTCAAAGCTGAGGGAAGCTTGATTCCCGCAGATGCTGGTATGCAGGCTGTGAGCATTGCATCTCTTGGAATGTCTGTGTTGTTCAAGTTAGAAGTACAGTGGTACCTCGGTTTAAGTACACAATTGATTCCGGAAGTCCGTACTTAACCTGAAGCGTGCTTTACCTGAAGCAAACTTTCCCATTGAAAGTAATGGAAAGTAGATTAATGCGTTCCAGACGGGTCCGTGGAGTACTTAAACTGAAAGTACTCAAACCGAAGCGTACTTAAACCGAGGTATGACTGTAATTAAAACTGCCTGAGAGGAAAGTCATGAATTTGGTAGGCAGTTTTTGGCAGGCCCTAATTATGATGCTAGGGAAAGTTCTCGGCAAACATTGCTCTCCAGTGCAACTTTTTATTGAATGTTTGTTGTTTACAAAAACATGTAGACACTGAAAAAAAGAAAGAAAAGTAACAAAGAAAAAAAGGGGGAGCAATACAGAGTTGCAAGATGAAATAACAGCAAACCAGTATACCAAATGACAATCATACTTCACTGAATATCAGATGCTATTTAAACATTGGTGGACCTCTGTGGGTGAAGGTTCTCTGCCTGCAGGATGGGAGCTGTAAAGGGCCATCCCTAAACCTTAGGGGTTTTTTTGCTTGAGGGATTTATGTTGAACTTGATGATGCTTACTGTGGTTGTTGCAAGAATTCAGTAGGTTTAGTATTACTCTAATGCTAACCTGGAGTCTCTTGCATAGAGAACCTGGGGCAGATTGGGGGTTCTGCTGGTACACCACCCACCTCCCTACCTGAGTGAGAGACCATCTCTGATTTCATGTTGGGATAGTTTCAACTTCCATGGTAGTTCAGGACTTCATGGCAGCCATGGGGGCTGCCCCAGCATATCTTCGCCCCAACAAGGATATCAGCACACCCTTGATCAGGCAGAAGGGTGGTAGTCTTGACAACATCTTTCCTCTTCTTGTGGTTGGAACATTTCCCATTGAGGTGTGGGCATTTGGCAGCCTTTCCACTCTGCAAGTGTGGGGAGACCTGGAGGTGAATGGATTCATATTCCAGAGGCCTTAGGTGGATATTTTGCTGGTGTGCCCGGATCTCAGGAGAGCCTGGCTGTGGGATGCTGAGCTCTTCTTCTCCTAGGTGGCCAAAATAGGGATGCACGTGGTTCTGCAAGGAAGGGCCTCTATGATGGTATGATGGTGGCTCTCCAGTTATGGAATGCTCTCCTGGGAAAGAGATGCTCACATCTCCCCTGAAATGCAGTCTTGTGAGAACTAGGTGAAGAACTTTCTGTTTTCCCAGGATTTCCAGTTTCCCTTTTTTAAACCCACGTTTTAGTGCTTTGTAGATACTTGGTTTCTTTATCACAGGTTTTATTCTGGTGGTGTTTTCAAATTTGTTTCTGATTTTATGTGCTATGCTTTACATTTCCCTTTCTGTATTTCATCCAGAGAACTTTTTCTTCCATTGGTGGTGTAAAAAATGTTGCAAGTAAATAAAAACACCCTTGTATTGCCTGCGGTTGGGGGGCAGGGTTGGGGGCTTGCTTTAGTTAGGATTTGAACTGAAAACGTTACACTTTCCTTTCTGAAGGCGGTGGCATCAGCTCTTACTTAATTTTACAGTGGATTTCTTGACGCACATACTTAAATTTACTGGATTTCTTGACGCACACATACACACATCCTTCACCCTAAAATCTTGGGAATATATGTGAGTAAAAAGTAAAGCCACCAGCCAGCCCCAAACAGTCATATGTTAATCAACTGCACCTGTCATCTACTGAAGCCTGTATGCTTGGCAGTTCTCAGCAAAGTATTTCTGAGTGTGCATGACATTGTATACAGTTCACTACTTCTTTCCTTGAAAATGCCCGTCTTTTCTTTCCTCCCCCAGTCTCATGCCTACTTGCCATCCTGTTTGTGTTTCTCCACATGCTGTTGCAGGGAGGGAGGCGCGGGGCATCACTGTTGGTTGTGTGTACTGTATTCTGTTTGCATCCCATATTTTAATATCTGTAACAGTTTCTAGTGCCAGCTGCTACTGCGCTGCATTTCTAAATTTGAGAGTCCAGGGCCAGAGAGATCCAGGAAAAGCAGGGTCTGGGGATCGGCCTACTTAGAACCAGATTTGCCAAGAGAGTGGTCTTGGGGCTGTATACAAACACTTTGTTTTGGCTTTCACTCTCTTGTGGCAAAAACGGCATTCCCTCTCTCCACCCTCCCCCAACTGATCAGCTTTGGAGGCTGACTTGACTATTTTCTCTTAATGTTTTCATAGGGAATCATGAGTTCCAGGCCCACAGTTGCATATTTTGCTGTGCAGGCAGGGGAGATGTTTGCATTGGAGCCTTTGCTCCCAGTGGCTTGAGATCCTTGGTGTTTGTTTACCAGGCTAAGTGCCCTTGATTCGTTGCATCCTCACCTGCAGCTGCTTTGCCTCTTCTTTTACCTGAATTTGGCCTGGCCTGGCCTGGCCTGGTGTACACTTGATCAGATCAGTGCACACCCAGCACAAGGTGCAGGACTCCTTGTGTGGCTGCTTTGCCAGGGCCCAGTGGCGCTTGTTTGTGGACACAGACAGAAGGCCCCAAACACGATGCAAAAGCTGATTGGAAAAGTCCTGGTAAATCTTGAGGCTCATAACTGTGACTTGGGTTTCCTAGAATCCAGTTGTTGACGTTAAATTCTAACTGTTGCTGCAAAGTCTCGAACCACCTCCACAGTTCCAGGAGCCAAAATGTGTGTGAGAACTGCCTTGCTGCGTAGAGAGAAATCCCAGCTTCTCTCCAGTTTTGCCATTTTGAGCCAAACACCCACAATCCAGGAGCCCCCAGCCCTTGCTGCCTAATTCTTCTCTGCTGTCCCTCGCTGCCAAAACACCTTGGCGTTGGGGTTCCAGAGAAGAGCTTGCATCCTGAAAATGTTTGCGCAACGTGAGAAAAGGGGGGTCAGACTTTGCTTCAGGCTATTTTGCTCCAAGGATGTGTTGCTGTTGTTGTTGTTGCTGTTGTGTGTCCCTCTTCCCATTGGTTGTATTTGTCATTCATTTGTGACTCATTCTTGGGTTTTGCTTTTTGTTTTTTTCCCCTTGTCCCCCCTTCCTTCCTGGGCTCATTCTCACTGGTTGTTTCCCCCCTGTTTCTTTCCATTTTTGTGTTTGCCTCTTCTACCCCCCCCCCGCTCCCCCCTTTTGTGTTGTGTCTCTCAGCTGGAGGTTCTCCAATACCGGCTCAGTATCTCCAGTGCCCACCGCAGTAATCCTGCCCAATCCAGCTTCCAGGCCCTCCACACATACCAAGTATTTTCAGTTTTCTTTTCTTTCTTTCTCCTCCCCCCCCCCCGATTTCATTTTATTTGTCTAAAAATTAAAAAAGGAAAGATCCTTCCTACAGTTTGCAGTGTGCTCTGGGCAGACATTGGGGGGTGGGTGGAAAAGTTCATTCTGTGGGGCTGCTGTTGTAAAGAGGATTTTGAGAGTGACGTGGGCCTGCTCCTGTGGGCCTATTATTTCCCAGGGAGCACAGAAAACAATGCCAAGTCCAGGTAATGGATTTTCCCAAATGTCGCTCATTCTCCCAGTTCCTTACCCTAGACAGCAACAACCTCCTGAGATGCTCCACCCACACAAGGAGGGGGAAATGTGTCGGGCTTCTCCTTTCTATGGAGTTGCCAGAGTCTGGTGACTTTGAGTGTGTCAGAAGCTGCCACGGCATTGCTAGGAAAGCCCATGTCCAGTTAGATCAGCTGTTCACGAGCTTGAGCACAAAAGCCATTTAGCTAGCAGCTTCTCCTCTCTAACTCCTGGAATATGCCAGTGGGTGATAACTGCAGAGAAGAGATGAAGCCTTTTAAGGCCCAGCACAGCTTAGAACAGGTGGGGAACCTATGGAGAACCTCCAGACTACCTACCAGGTCCCATCACCCCTGACCATTGGCCACATGGACTGCTGGGAATCTCTGCAATATCTGAAAAGATGCTGCCCATCCCTGGATTAGGAAGAGCACCGGGGTCTGCTTGCAAGTCTTGATGAAAGGAGAGGTTTGGAGCACCCCTTTGCCACAGACGTTTGCTTTGCTAACTGGGCTGTGTGCCGCTTTCTCACCCTGATCCTGTCGATGAAAGAGGAGCTTGGGGACAGCATTAGTCTTGCCTTGATTCAGTGTGTATGTGGGTATCTTTTTTTAATAAAAACACATACGTACATCATCATAATCCGCTTCCAGTTAAGAGCAGCTGCACAGGGCTAAAAACCCCATAGACAGCTTGAAAGGACTCGTCTGGGGGACTGCATGTTTGCAGATTGTAACAAAAATGTGCATGCACAGATCATGGCTGCTGGGATTGTTTCTTTGTTTTCCTTCATCCCTTCAATTCCTTGGTGGTGACAGGGGCCAGTCAAAAGGGCATTGTGTGTGGTGTTCATTCGTGAAGATCCTGCCTTTATATTATTTTCAAGAGCAGCTTTCTAGTCTTCATGATTTAGAAAGTGGTTACAGCATCATTTTAGATGCTGGGAATTATTAGGAGTTTGCTGTGTTAGGATCACCTCGTGAATCTCCTCCCTAAAGGTGAGATTTTTGGTGCATTAACTTCCATCCCACTGCCTCCTATAAAATGGGCCTCTTCACTGGAATTGTGGTGGGCCCCAGAAAGGAGCAACCAGAAAAAGTGTTCTACACCTCAGGGTTTAAGGTAATAATAATAATGTAATAAAGACTAGGAAGGTGACCTAGGTGGTAATGCATGGCTACACCTTGTCCACAGCCATACCAAATATTTTGAGAGGGGAGAAAAATCTTGATCAGCTGGGATTCTCAGTTTAAGCATAGCAAAGCGGTTTTTCCCTCACTGCAGAAGGGGGTTGTTACAGGTAGGCAGCCGTGTTGGTCTGACGTAGTCGGGGGAAAAAAAATCCTTCCAGTAGCACCTTAGAGACCAACTAAGTTTGTCATAGGTATGAGCTTTCATGTGCATGCACACTTCTTCAGATACACTGCAGAAGGGGGAAACATTTATCTTTCGCAATATTGCTGCCCTGCAACTCCCGTCATTTGCCATTGTGACTGGGGCTGATGGAAGTCGGAAGTCCAGCCACATTTGGCAGGGCTGTTCCAAGGCATTTTGCTGCCTAAGGTGAAGCAGCAAAGGGGAAGTGCATAGTATGTCACTGCCAGTTCAGACTTTTTGAGCTTATTGGTGGAATTGGGGTGTGGGTTTGTTTGTTTGTTTTAACCCCGATATGTGCATCACTTAATGCTGCTTACATTGAATTGCACTTGTCACCCAACTGCCCATTCACCTAGTTTGGAGATATCATTTTGGAGCTCCTCACGATTCCATTTTGTTTTAATCACCCTGAACAATTCGGTATCGTTAACAAACCTTGCTTCCTCACTGCTTACCCCTAAGCTCCATAGATGTTTTATGAGCAAGTTAAAAAGTACCTGTCCTCCTTTGGGGACCCTGTTTCTTTCATTCCGCCATTGGGAGAACTGTCTTAATTTGTTCCCAGTCTCTACTTCCTGTTCCTTAACCTTTCCTCAGTCCACAAGGGGATCCTTTTTCTTATCCCGTGATTGCAAAGCTTCATTGGCAACATTTGGCTGGTGGGCGGATGTTGTGCTTGTGCTTTCTGCGGGGCGGGTGGTTGCAGCGGATGCCCTGAGTGTGGTCAGGAAGGCAAAGTAGTTTGAGCCACTTTGTAAACAGCCCTGGGCAACTTAGTCACATCTGTACTGGAATGAGTTGCTCACTCCCTTCTCAGCAGTAGGCGAAATTGCCTTCCTACACTCAGGATGGAAGTGTGGGACACACTTCAGTTCTGCAATTTGGTTGGCCGGGAACTAAACTAAAGGGTCTGCGGACACCTCTGTGCTCTGCTCTGTAGCGCTTCAGCTCTCTTCGCCCTTTCTCTTCACCCCCTCCTCCCTCCTGGCCTTCCTTTCTGGCAGGGAGAGGACTTACTCCTTTTTCCTCTTCCCCTGCTCCTCTTCCTCTTGCTTCTGCTTCTGATCCAGGAGTCGTTTAAGCCAACGGAGGAGCACGTCTTGGTCATCCGGCTACTCGTGAAGCACCTCCATGCTTTCAGCAACAGCCTGAAGCCGGATTCAGTTTCTCCTTCTGGGCATTCCCACACTGCCAGCCCGCTGGAGGAATTCAAGAGGTAGGTTTGTTCTAGGCTTGTTCAGGTCAGCACCCTGTGGATCAGGGAGTAAACCTGCAGGAGAGGGCCAGCTCTCATGATTTTTCCTGTGCCATGAATCCTATCTCTGTTCCCTGAAGAAGAGAATGGAATAAAAATCACAGATTCCCTCTGTGGCATAAACCAAGAAACTAAGCACATTTCACAGCCTCCTTTTAAAAACACACAAGCATGCATAGAGTGGACATCTGTATGGTACATTGAGCTGGAGACGCCTCTCTGTTTCCATACCCAAATGTTATTCTTGCCTCCTGCTTTGCTTTGCTTATCTTATCTTGGGGGGATCTCTCATGTGTTTGCAGAATTGTGATACCCCGATTCGTTCAGCAAAAACTCTACATATTTCTGCAGCACTGCTTTGGTCACTGGCCCTTGGATGCTTCATTCAGAGCTGTAAGTACCTCCATTGAACGTTCTGTTTTGTGTGGACTGTGCTGAACAGAGGAGAGTGTTAGGGCCAATTTTTTTCCAGCATGCAGCATTTTTCCATTCTTGTAAATTTTGGAAATGTGGCCTTAAAAAAAAAGTGGGATCAAGTTGCTAGTCCTCATAAAGCATAGGAAAAAGCATGAAAATGTCACGATCTTTTTGCCAAAGGCTTAGAAAGCCAATAGGTGTCTGGGCTGGCATCCCAGTGGATAAGCATCACCTGGAATTTGTCTGTTGTTGCTTTTATAAAAAGGCCGACCCTGGTTTTCAAAACTGTTTTGCACCTGCACCTCATCACAAGTGCTAAGGGCTGCATGGATAGCATAGGTAAGTCGGCACAGATTGACAAGGAAGCTTTTATGTGCTAACCGAAAGACCTGCTCATCACCACCACCACAGAGTTTCCACTTCTGACTCTGTCATCTCTGTGTGTGTTGAGTGGGTGGGAAAGCCAGTAGGACAAGGCTGCTGACCCAAATCTTCACAAAGTCCACAAGTTCAGGGAAACTAGTTGCTGAACACAACTGTTCAGTGAAACCAACTGTAATGAAAAACTAAACTTCTTGTCCCAGGTACTGGAGATGTGGCTGAGCTACTTGCAGCCTTGGAGATATGCGCCTGAGAAGCCCCTTCCGAGTGTCGAGTCGTCCCTGCCTCGCAGCGTGCCAGAGAAATGGTGGGTGTTAGGATGGTCTGAGTCACTGCAGATGGAGGGGAAACTCACAGTGAGCAGGTTGAGAGCCGTGTATGATGGTTCCAGGCCAGCCTTCCCCAGCCTGGTGCCCCTCCAAATGCTTTGGAATACAAAAGGTCTGATCTGGGCAGTGACCCTTTGCCACTGGTGGCCACTTGTGTCCCTGTTTTGACTTGTGAATGACTGCAGTGGTTGTGGGTGCCCACACGGAGAAGCTTTGCTGTATCAGACTTGTCCCCAATTCCTGCTCTGCCCTTGTTAGTGAAGGTCATTGTCATGGAAGTAAGAAAAGAACCTGTCACCAAAGTGAGGAGGCTTCCTAAGCCTTGTCTCCTTAAATTCTTGCCTGCTTGGAATGCACATCCTCCCAATTTGGAGGTGCTCACAGCATAATCTTGCAGGCCCCCCTCACTCAGTGGCAGGGAAAGGGCAGTCCTCTTGCTGGCTACGTAATATGTCCCTTTGTGTTCTCTTAAAAGGGCCTCTTTTGTTCAGGAGAACTTGTTGATGTACACCAAGCTCTTTGTCAGCTTCATGACCCGAGCTCTCCGCACCGACTTGGTCAGCCCCAAGAATGCCCTGATGGTCTTCAGGGTGGCCAAAGTTTTCGCTCAGCCCAACCTTGCTGAAATGATCCAGAAAGGTAAAACAGAGAGCACGAGAAACCTGCCCCCTTTCTGTCTACCTCAGCAACCTGCCTATTGCTTTCCCCCTTGGCAAATAGGAAAAGCCATCAGGGTGGACGAGGTGACAAATCTGGCTGGCTTGGCTGCTTGTCTAAATCACTACCGAAAAGCTCCTGGTGTGAGAGCCACTGCCACTGACCATGATGAGAATAGAAGCTTAGAGTCCCCCAAGCCCAAATCCTGCATGGCAACTTTCCTCAACCTGGACTGCTCTGCATAGTTTAGACTCCAGCCCCAGCACAACCATGGCGTACAATGGGGCTGCAGAAGGCTGCTATATCACATCATGGCGGCTGACACCTTTGCCTCCTGAGGGCAGCTGATCAGTGGTCATAAGAGCCCATCCTTTGGGGCTGCCAGTTGAAGGTGCTAGCAGTAAGGCTACCTTGTAGCAGATTACATTGGGGCAATCGTGCAAAAGGTGTTGCTTCCCCCCATCCCTTTGCAGGAGAGCAGCTCTTTCTGGAAACAGACCTTGCCCTTCCTCACCGCCAGCACCGCCTCTTCGTTAGCCCTTCGTCTCTCGGAGGGAGCTTCCTGTCATCCCGAGCTCCGACCATCACAGATGCTTCATTTAAGGTGAAGAGCCATGTCTATGGCCTTGAAGGACAGGACTTCCAGTACAAGCAGATGTTTGGGCCAGAAGTCAGGAGCCTGGTAAGCTGCCACTTGTGGTTATTGTGACATTTTGGGAGGTGTGCCTTGGTGGCCTTGCAGGTGCCAAGTCTAACATGTTGCTTAATTGGGAGGTTTGAAAGAGTGGAGATTCTTCCGGACAGGACCTCTGCAGATTGAGCCTTCCCTTACTGTACCATAGCGACTTCCAGTGATTTGCAAACCAGAAGTCTAGAACCGCCAGCACTTATTCTGAGGTGTGGTTTGTCTCAGATCTCTTAAGACTCTTGTTTCCCACAATGCTTTCTCTGCCACTTGGTCAGGGCAAGCTTTATATTCTTGGGACCTCTGCCTTAGTTGCTTGCCTTGCTGTCTTTCATCAGGTGCTACGATTGTCCCAGCTCATTGGCCAGGCCCAGCAGACAGCCAAATCCATATCAGACCACTCTGTGGAGGCCACAACTAGCCATTCCTTTCTTTCCTGGTTCCGCTTTGGTTCAGCTGACTTGAATGGCTCCTACACAGGCAATGACTTGGACGAAATGGGGCAAGACAGTATTAAAAAGACAGACGAATACTTGGAGAAGGCCCTGGAATACTTTTGTCTGATATTTCGGGTATGGCAACAAAATATATCCCAAATATGTTTATTTGCAATGCAGGGGGGTCTGATTAATTTGTGGATGGGTGACCTTTGCAGGGTCAAGGGCTGTATTCCCTTGACCCACACACACATTTATATTGATATACACACACAGCACAGCCTGAACCTGTAACAGGAAGTAAGTCAGCCTGGCACAATGCATACATGACACAATCTTTACCATTCTGGGCATCATGCCATGGTGGCTGGGTCACACATGTGTCTAGCTGCCTAAGACTCAGTCATAGAGGGATATTGGAAGCAAGATTTCAGCACTGAACTCCTGTGTTTTTGGGTAGCTCCCTCCTGCAGGCTCTCCTGTTTCTTGGTGCAGTAGGGTTGCCCAGGAGACAGCAGATGACCTAAGGATTTCCCTTTTGTACATTTTGCTTTTTTTTTCTGTGTAGCAACTGCAAATTACTTGAGAGGCAAGCTTTTGAAAAAGTGAGTGTTCATAGAACAGCCCTTCTTAGAAAATGATGGAAGTATTTTTTTGTGATGGCCTTCACTTCGAGGCATCTTGTCTCCACGCCTGGAGGGCTCACAGCTCTCTTTACTTCCGAGAGTTGGCTGCTATGAAATGGTTGGGGCAACCCATTCAGATGGGCAGGGCACAGATAATAAAATTATTACTAAGCTTCAAACGGATCAGAGAGAAAGTGAGGAGCAGAATTTGATCCTTCCCTGTGGTGCAAGTTCCACGCCTGCCCATCTCTGCACAGCCTTATCTCTGATATGCCACTTTCTGGCCTCAAGTGTTTGAAGTGGCTTAGATGGAATAAGAGAGAAAATGGAAACAGGTTCACACACTGTTTGGAGAGATTTCAGCACTTGCTGCTGTGTGTTTGGGCTACTTAGCTGCCAAGATGTGTCAGCTTGCCTTTTTGGTGTGTAGTAATTATATAAACTCATTTTCAAATTGATGTTTGCCAGTTGAATGAAGCCCAGCTGAGCCAGCTGATGTTGAACTGGGGGGCAGCTCAGGATAAGAATGGGAAGAAGCAGCTTCCAGACTGCATTGAGAGTGAAGACGGGCTGATTCTCACACCTCTTGGCAGGTACCAGGTAAGAGGGTGGCTGGCCTGGCCAGTTTTGTTAGGTTGCAGTCAACATTAATTTTTCAGCAATCTTGTGAGTAGCTGAGGATTTGAGTCCAGATTAAGGGCCAAAACAACCCTTGTTCAACACTCCTTGGAAGGGTTTTAGAGGCTTAGGCCAACCCCCAGACCCCACCCCAGTAGTGTTAGAGGATTTTGTGTTCTTTACTGGAATTCCTCTAAGAGGTACAGTGGTACCTCGAGTTGCAAACGCCTCAGGTTATAAATGCTTCAGGTTACAAACTCCATTAACCTGGAAGAGTTACCTCAAGCTAAGAACTTTGCCCCAGGATGAGAACGGAAATTGTGTGCTGGAGGCACAGCGGCAGCAAGAGGCCCCATTAGCGAAAGCACGCCTCTAGTTAAGAACAGTTTCAGGTTAAGAATGGACCTCTGGAACGAATTCAGTTCATAACTAGAGGTACCACTGTATAATACATCTTTCTTAACTTCAAAAAGAAAAACTGATAAAGCGTTGGATCTAATGAGTTGAAAAGCAGGCCAATCTCGGTCTGCTGCTGTAACCTTGCCTGAATTCTGCCTGTAGCACCTTTATGACTTAAATGGGTCTGCAATGGCCTAGCCTGTACTGTATAGCTCTTAAAATTTTGAAGAGCTGCCGCCTTGTAAAAAAAAAGTCTTGAAGCTCAACGCCTTGTAAGGGTACAACTTAAAAGTACAACTCTTCTCCTAGATCATCAACGGCCTACGCAGGTTTGAGGTGGAGTACCAGGGAGATCCTGAGCTTCAGCCTATCCGAAGTTACGAAAGCACCACTCTTGTGAGGTTGCTGTTTCGGCTGTCCTCAGCCATTAATGAGCGAGTAAGTGCTGTGCAAAATCTCCTTGCTGCCCTTCTGAGTCCATATGTCCAAAACTATACACTCTGGGTGTTCTTTCCGCAGTGCTTGCCCTGCTCCTTTCTGTTCAGAAGATTGACACCTTTCATTTCAATCTGTTGCTTTTCAAGGCAGTTTACAAGGAACACACTGTAATCATATACCACCGTAAACCCTGACACACACACCCAGCAACAGCCCTTCATCTTCTGGATGCTGCCAGACTCTCCCTCCAGTCTCAGACCCAACAGCAATTGGAGCTGAGGCTTTTCCCTGGTAGTAAAGGAGGAAGGAAGCTGTTTTGGCCCATGAATGGGGCCAGGCTGGTCCTCTCCTTTGTGTGATCATCTTCCTGGAAGATGTAGGATGAAGCCTCCAAGTGGATCTCCTGGTCCAGTGGCAAAGGCTGGAGAAGGAATCCAACCCCTTAATGGTATCGCACCCTAGATGTGCTCTGCCCCCGAAGGTATCAGTCCCACTCCAAGAAAGCCAACATTCTCTGCTTGGGGAATTGCTGGTGCTCTTGGCAGGTTTAAACATATATGACAGGTGTTATTCTCTACCTTTGGCTTTCCTGAACAGCTGCATTAAAGGGAGCTCCTTTTGACTGCATTCCTGAAGCTGAAAGTGGGCTTGTGTGTTGGGCAGAATAGACTGATTCAGGTCCTTTCCAAAAGGACAAAACCTATCAAGAAGTCGGTCCTTAATTTCTCATCATCCAGACATAAGTGTTTACCAAACATTCCTTATTTGCATTGACTTTTTCCCCCTCCATGCTTAGTTTGCAGACCAAATGGAGAGACTTTGTGCCAAAGAGAACTTCCTTGGCAGCTTCTGCCGCTACCATCTCACCAACCCCTCCCTTGTGGAAAAGGCCAGGCACAGCCCACTGAGGCAGCAGAGGCTGGGGCAGATTCAACAGCCAAGAGTCAGCCTTCGGTTTCTGGCAAGCTACAGGACTCTCCTTTCTTTACTCATGGTATACTTCATTGCCTCGTGGTTCTGCATCAGTCCAGTGACCTGTACCTTCCTCCTCCTCCTGGGATATATTTTCTATGCCACGGTTATGACTCTCCTGACTGAAAAGAGAAAACATCATCACCACTAACATTTTACTTTCATTCATTTATTCAGATTGCTATAGAAATTCCCTCTCCTAAGGTTAGGGGCTCAGAAAGTAGGTTTTGGCTAATTAAGCAACAGGACTTTGATTTGAGCATCTTTTCTTGGGTTTGAAAACTTTAAATATTTTTTAATGAAGTGGAACAGATTTGTGAACAGAAAGCTCTACTTTTCTAAAAGCTATGTCAGTCTGTAAATTTTGTTTTGATAAACTTTTAAAAAAACAAACAAGCCACAGGCTCTGTAGTGAAGGTTTTGGCGGGGGGTGGGGGTGGGGGAATGGTACAGCAGTGGGATTTGTGAGAATGAATCTGAAACAAGCAGCTTGGCTTAGCAGAAAAAAAGTCAAGTGAATGGCAGCTTTTGAGCATCTCACACAAACATGCTGGCACACTTTTTTTTACTCCCCATCATTGTAATGGGGCTTAGGCAGAGCATGTACACAATGGCACTGTGCCCTTTCACTTGAAAGCATGTGTCTGCTCAGTGAGGTAGATAACCATGTGTGTACCTATTGCTTGGATTTTCATAAGTTATCTAAGAACAATCTTCCTGCAGCTTTGGGGTCTATTCACAAGTCCAAATACTATTACAGAGATCTTGTGCCTTGAAAGTGGATCTCTGAAGTGATGCGAATGCTTTGCCAAACATCTGGTTCCAGTTCAACCCAAACTTTACAATCAACAATTCTGCTGCAAGGTGGTGAAGTAGCAACAAGTCATGGAAAGCAGGAGGATTTCTCGAACTCGCGCCATGTAAAATTTAAGGTGCTGGTATTTAGATTTCCTAAGAAGCTGAGGGCTTGGAGAGAATCTATGCAAGCAGAGGAACTGGTGAGTGATCTGAATGTAAGAGCAGCCTGTCAGCTAGATCCGACCAAGGCATTTAGTCCAGCATTGTGTTCCAGGTGACCAACCGGAAGCCTCTGAACATAACAGCCTTGTAATCCTCACCAGCTGGTCTGCAGAGTGGTAGCCTACCTCAGACCAAATGGAGAGACTCTGTGCCAAACTGGAAGCAGTACATAGCCACCATCCCTAGGAGCTACATAAAAAAATTCCTTCCAGTAGCACCTTAGAGACCAACTAAGTTTGTCACTGGTATGAGCTTTCGTGTGCATGCACACTTCTTCAGATCCCTAGGAGCTGTTATCCTTCCTGAATTTGTGTAATCTCTTTTTAAAGTTGTTGCAATGTGCTGCCAGTGCTACATCTTGTGAGTGTCCCATCATTTCTGTGCACTGTTTTGAATGTATTGGTGCCATTTAGTATCATTCAGTATCATTAGATGACCCTGCTTCCAGAGCCAAGTCCGAAAACTGTCCCTCCCCCAGCCTATGGAGAGTCAATGGGTTGAAAGGTAAAAAGTTTATTCTAAGCCACAGCATTAGAGGCACCGGCAGGATAATTCCAGAAAGGAGCAAGTGTGGAACAAAGGATGCACAAAGCATTTATACAACTGTTGCAAACACACACACATGATCTCTTGTGTCACCATTGGCTAGGGACGTGCATGGACAAAACATGCTTAAGTCATGCAGAGCCATAGTTAGCCAGATTTTTTTGCTTCGGGTGAAGCCTCCAGAGAGGCACCATTGAGGCTCCAGGCCTGTGTGTGTGTATGCAAATGTGCAAGGGTGGGTGTGTGCCAAACTGGGTCTGACCCAGGTGAAATAAAGCCTAGTTTTGTCCCAGAGTCAGGCATTCTACTTGGCCACAGAGCAGTTACTACTTGACCCTTGTCTCAGGCCCGGTGTAACTGGTCTTGCAGTTGCAGCCCAGCAAGCGGAAGTCTGACATTATCGCACCTCAGGAGTTATGGCTCCCAATTTATAGCACTTGGGTATCCTAAATACGTACTGCATAAGCAGATCACAAGAGGGTGTGTGAGCCTATTTGTGTGCTGTGCTGTGTTTCCCCTGTGGGTTCTTAACACCCTCCCTGGGCCGTGTCATCCAGCGAGGTCCCAAATCGAGGCACCCAGGTATCATTCCAAGTTGCTGGGCCAACTTTGGGGTGACTTGGGTCCTGTAGGATGGTTTTCAATCCAGCCCCAAGCTCTCAGTGCTCTGGGCCGTTTGGAGACTGCAGTGCAGGTGAGTGGGTGGGTTGGAGAGCATAGGAACCAATCAGCACAGAACCTTTGCCCCGCCGCCCAATAAAATATTTAAAGCGCTTGATGGACATCGCCATTCAAAACTGTAGTGCGCGCGCGCGCCGTAACATGCGATCGATCATGTGGGGGCGGGGTTTCCCTGCCCCTGCCCCCAATATTTTTTTTAATTCCTGGTGGGGAGCTAGCGAGAGGGGCGCCCCCTGACCCTTTATCATCTTTGAGGGTGAGAGGCCTCTTTTTAGTTATTGCCCCCCTTCATGGCTCCCACTCCCCGCGATTCCCCTCACGGAGCCTTTTCCCTTATGACGAGTCGAGACTAACACCCGCCCCTCACCGCGCTCGATGGGCGGGGCTGTCCTCCTCCTGTGCTGCGAGCGAGCGAGCGCCCGTCGCCATGGCGACAGAGGCGGCTGCGGGGGCGGGGAGCGGCGCGAGGCTCGGAGGAGGAGGAGGCGGAGGCGGCGGGAAGGGACCCAGAGCCGCCGCCTAATTCTCCTCAGGCGGCGGCGCTTCGGTCCTTCAGGTTTCCCGCCCAGGTAGGAGGAGAAGCGAAAGGGCCAAGGACCTCCCGCTCCTGAGGCGGAATGGGCATCGCCTCCGCCTCACAGGGAAAGCTCTTCTGAAGAGGAGGCGGCGCTGGCGGCGGCAGAAATGCGCCTTAGGCCCGTCCCGGCTGCTTCTCCTCGCACCCGAGCTGGTTGAGTCTGAGGCCTCTGCGCGTCCGGCTCTTCCGTCGCTTTCCTTCCCGGCCTCAGCCATGCAGAGCTCCGGTTTCCCTCAGCTGGGCCGCGCCCAGCACCTCCACCAGCAGAACAACCTCCACCTGCCTCCCTGGTCGCGCTTCGGCGGGCAGCAGCCTCCGTCTTCGCAGCAGGAAAAGGCCGCGTTCCCGGCTCAGCCGTCGCCTTCGCACCCCGCTTCTCAACCTCACCCTCCTCGGCCCCCTCGGACTCCCAGCGCCGACGGCTGGAGGAGGACGGCCACCGACCTGGAGCGCAGCCTCAAGTTCCTGCAGGCGCAGCACGCCGAGACCCTCCAGAAGCTCCACGAGGAGATCGATGTCCTCAAGAGGCAGAACAAGGGTGGGTTGCTGGAAGGTTACCCACCCCCACCCCCCAAATAGGAGCCAACTCCTAGGAGACGAGGCAGATCCGCCTCCCCCTATAAAATATGCGAAGGGGTTCGGCAGCCCCAAAGTGGATGGCCATTGCCATTCAAATAGCACCGCATCATGTGCTCAATTATAAGGGGCGGGGCTTGCTTACCTGCCCCAATATTTCATTCAAGTTGGTACCCCCTCCCTGATAAAGAGGTGGTTGCAGCAGCAGCACTCCAGCTCCGGGTGCTTAGAGCCAATCCATCCCCAAGTAAAACAATGGGGAGATCCCTGAGCGTGAACAAGGTTACCAGTTAAAGGAGGGATGGGCTGGCCACAATAACACGACCTTGTCTTTTTCTTGCAGATCTTAATTATAAGCTCATCATGCAACCGATACTTCAGAGGAAAGGTACAACCTTGCACTGCCCATATTTGAGAGTTATAAAGTGAAACTAGTCACTTGCCCACTCAATGCTCAGGAATGGATAAGATGGTTTCTGACACAGCTGCTTCACCTAAACCAGGGCTGGGGAACCTTTTGGGCTCCATGGACCAGATCCTGATCAGGTTCGGCCTCCCACTGAATTTGACAGCTGTGTTTGGTGGTGTCAAAATCACCTGTCAAAATCCTTTGTGCTTAGAAACCACAAGGCAAGAGACCTTGACAGCCCCATGTTTGGAAGCTCATAGCAGAGAGTTGTTAATGAGGGGGATAGGCGAGTCCAGTGAAGCTGGTGCTTGTAATATGTGAGCCCTGGTTGTTACCCAAGAGATTAGGCTTGGTGTTTCTTGAAGGGAATGAGTGAGTGGGCACATACACAGGCTGACATGGAGCGGGTGAAGGAAGGTCCAACTGACCGCCTCCCAGCTCTTGATAGGCAAGGAGTTGATGCCAAGCCTGGGAGCTTGGGAGGTTCCTGTTAGAATATTTCAGCTGCCAGGATGTCAAGACACAAAAGGGTCCTTTCTGAGACTGTCCTGTTTGGCCTTCCCTATGGTTATGCACTCTTACGTGGGGACTGGTGCTAGCCCTTCAAGGGAGTATGCACCTCTCTGCCAGATTATTCAACTAGTTCCTTTCTTTCTGTTTTTGTAGATCATTCTTCCAGCAACTTGCCTAGTAAGTCACAGCCAGGAAGCAGTTCACCGGGGAAGACAAGTGCCGGCTTAAAGATGGTAGCATCAGTAGCAAAAGAAGAGCACAGAGAAGAAGGTACATACACAGTCTAAGCTAAAAAGATAGTGTTAACAGTGGCCACAATGCCTCTGATGCCATGGCTGTGTGGTGTTTTGAGTGTATTAGCAATGCAGCCTTTTCCTAAACATCTTGTAGGTTCTGAGGAGCTGGAAAAGAAGCCAGTAAGTGGCGAGTTCATGATGGACGAGACGAATGCAGACGAGAAAATTATAGAAAGGGAGGTAGACAGAGTAATGTGGAATGAATTGGAGGACTTCATGCCGGAGCGGGATACAGTTCCAGAAGAGGCAGCTCATCCCAGGTTTGAGAACACCCATTGAAGTAGCAGTAACTTCTAAATCAAAGCAAGTTTCACATTGTTATTGTTACTGATGATTAAAAGTTCTGCTTACTATTTATCAAGGTGGTGTACACACATCCTCTCTCCATTCTATCCTCACAACAGTCCTGTGAGTGAACTTGTGCTGAGAGGCAGTGACTGGCTCAAGGTAACCTGGGAGGCTTCATAGCTGAGTGGGGATTTGAACCTTGGTCTCCTAAGTCTTAGTCCAACACTCTAGCACTACACCACATTGTAGTGTGCAGAACTCTGCAGAATTCTCAGTCTTACGCAGGCTTACTTGGGCCTTGCTAGACTAAGTGTGGTTACTCTCAGATAGGTACGTAGCTTCTTTTGTACAACAGACTGATACAGCTACTGTTCAGCAAGTGAAAGCAATTCCTTTCTGATATTGGTGATAAGCACACACTATTAAGCCCACCAGTGATCTGACAGCTGGGGGAAACCCCGTCATTCAGGATTATTTTTTTTAATGTAACACTCATATAACTGCTTTGAAGCTATATAAAAAGGGAAAAATATTTTTAAAGCCAAGAGAAATGGGAAGGAAACTAAAACTGATGAAAGAATAGGGCAGTTGGATAGCCCTCGTGTTGGGGCTACTTGAAAAGACTGCTAGTCAGTCCCTCTTAGGCCATAGGTTGCCCACCTGTACTTCACTGAAATAATTGTTCCTTGGTCACACTTCAACTGTGTTGTTACAGAGATGCAGATGTTTGTGACAGGATGACATCCCCCATCCCTTTTTCATCTGGACAAAGCAGGGCAGGGAATGTGAAAATCCCTGCTGCTTCTTCCAACCCCTTCTTGGTGACAGTGCTCCCTTCCTACATGCGGAAGCCACCAACGCTGGAGGAGTGCGAAGTGGTCATTCGGCAGTTGTGGAACATCAACCACATGCAGATGCAGGAGGTGAGGCTGCTTGCTCTCCTGGGTCCCACAAAGGCAGGAAGCTGACATTGCAGGAGGAGCAGAAAAGTCACACACACTCCTCCTCTCTTCTTCAGCTGATGTATTTGAGATCGTCCTTGGAAGAGATCAACAAGAACAAAAGAATTCCTGAGGGCTACATGCTATCTGGCCATGTTGGGTAAGGTGGTTTTTAATGGAAAGAGGAAGGATGGTACCTCTGAATATCATTCGAGTCACAGCAGGGTCTCCAAAGTACCGCAGTTGATTGATTAGGTGGTCGCTGGAACTAATGAGTGGTTCAGCTGTGGCTTTTAGCTACTTTTCACAAAGCTATTTGTGAGCACATAATGTGAGATAGCTCAATTTTTTGCCAGGGAACCTTCTGTGATCTCTGCAGTTCTTCAGAGATCCCATGCATTCCTGTACCATCCTATCTCCCTGAGTGAGGAGAAAATAGCAGCTGAAAGCAACTGTCCAAATTAACTCTCCATAAAAAAAAATTAACCTCACTGGAATTTTTCTTTGTAGCTGGGCTTAAATTTAATTGGAGCAGGAAGTGGTTATGCTTGGAGTAGTCTACCTATGTGGAGAGAGCATGGGAATGCTTACTGCATGATTACTAAACTGCTGTATCTCACCTACTAGGAACTTTGATGGCAACTGCAATCTTGAGAGCAGGTGTGTTGGGGCATTTCCATGAGCTGAGAAAGCAGGCTGCAGTAGTATTTTGCTACTTAAGATGTTCCTATGAGTCTCAAAAGTGTTATTTCTATGCCCTATGGAAGGACATAATGCATGATGAAAGGGCAAGAGATGAGAATTCTTTCCCCAGTGCCCAATTGTTGGTGCCAGAATAAGTACTCCGTGACCTAGTATGAAGTAGCACTTACCTATAAATATATATGCTAATTAATGTTTTCCTTCAGGAACCAAGAGGTCACACGGTTGCCCAAGGTGAAGAATGGTCCTAAGAAATGGTAAGCAGGCATCTTATTTTAACACAGGCCAGAGATGGCTTAAGGGGAGCACAATCGGTTAGGTCACACTGGGCGCTTTGCCTTTGGGGCACTGCAAGGACCCGGCAATTATGATTTAGAATGCAGCATGAGAAGTAGGGGGGGCGAGTAAATCTGGGTGTCACAGAAATTTAAGATCCCGAGGTCCACCACTACAAAGGTCACTCACAACTTTTTATTAAAGTTTTGCAATTAAAAGTCTCCCAACAGGCTTCCCAAATTAGAAAAAGTATTTTGTGGTCAGGATCTAATTGAAATGTAAACATTTTTCAAACTGGACTGCCACACTTTCCCAAACACTTTTTTTAAAAAATGCCATTACATTCTGTGCCTTTGAGTCTCCTCAGAGGTGTCCTGATGCCAAAAAGTTTTGTGGCCCTTTTAAAGCACTTCCAAAATTGGTCTGTTTTTTTTAAAAAAAAGTTTACTGACTGCTCTTGTGCTGATGCCAAAAGGTTTATGACCCCCCCCTTCTCACCAAGACCTTGCAATTTTTGTTTAAAAACAAAAAAACAACCCCAAAAAATAGAATTTCATTTTTACGAATTTAATCTTGAATGATAAAAATGATATAAAGGTGTTGAATCAGTTGATGGGAAAGAAGTGCAGTTCTTGCCTCAGCCCCCCAGGGGGGTTGACTCTGGGTCAGTTCTGCCCTTGGCTCACCTCTCTGCTCCAAGGTGAAAGGGGTGTTGAAGTGCAAGCAAATTCTACTGTAACACCTGCTTACACTTGTCACTTGTGCAGGTGGAGAAATGTTCCCATTTGCTCCAGAGGACTAGTTTAGTACATACGAAACATCAACATCAGACAGTTTTTGGCTTTGAACGTGAATTACCTTGGCTAAAAGCCAAGACTCCAGAAAAAAAAATTCTTTGGGTGTGGGGGCAGACACTAAACTTGGACACTGTCTTCCTCAAACACCCTATTAGGAGGATGAGAGAGCAGCTTATTTAAATGCAGACTTCAATTTGACAGGCCCACTTTGTTCTCCAGTAGGATCCTCACACCACTGCCTGCTGCTGAAAGGGCTGTGTTGCCAGCACTGAAGCAAACACTAGGAAATGCTTTTGCAGAGAGACAGAAGAGAACACAGGCTGTTCAGAGGAACAGGCTCCACCGGACAGCACTTTAGCAAGTATGGTTCAATTGGCCTCTTTTTGTAATGTGTCTCCTTGCCCTAAAGTGGTTTGAAAGCCAGCTAAACCATTTCCGAGTGTGTGCTGTACTTTCAACAAATTGTTTCTGGTGTTCACCACTTAATTTTTTAAAACTTCATAATCATCCTTTTTTGTCCACCTAGCTACAGAAGATCACAGTGACCTTACTTCTCCCTAGAAACTGTTCTACCTTCAGTAGTAATTAAGTTTACTTTTTTAACTACAGAATTGGGGGCTTTTAGATGCCAAATACACAAAGCCTCCTTAGACAACCCCAGGTCAAGGGGGTATCAAAGTGACTTTGCCTTTTAGCAAACAAGATTCTGTGCCCTTGTGCTCAGGCTGCGGTGGAGCCAAAGGAGTTTGGGGGGTTGCAAGAGAAAATAAGTGAGTGTTAAACACTGGAACAATACATTTATTACAATAAAACAAATGCCTTAGTTCATGTATGAAATAATTGATACTTTGTACTGCAATCAATCAGAACTTCTTAAGTACATTTTAAAAAATGTCCTCAAATTGACACAGCAATCACACATTTACAGATAGCACAGCAATTGGATGCCGTGTTGAAGAGTGCAAGCCAGTATTCAGCGACTCTGCTGCAAAGGTGATAGCAGAAGTATGTAAAAACAGCAATACTTCCACAAAGATCAAGAGAGTTGTGCATGGGAGGTAGGAGAAAGCAAAGCCAGGGCTGAGTGAAGCAGCCTCAGTCTCACCCTATGCCCAAGGAGGCTCCTTCTGTGAGGCACAAGTTGATGAATGACACTTGACCCATGGCTTGCCAGAGCCACATCAGTCTAATAGCTGGCTGCCTCATAGTTGGGAAGACACAAACCGCTCGCCTGCTTCAGTCAGTCACTCACTCTGCACACAGCTATCAAAGAACAGCTTGTGTGGTGGGTGTGCAGGCAGCCTCTTCTTGGGCTGGTATCCAACCAAGCATACATATATACATACATACTGGCACTGGACGAGGTCTGGAGGACGCTGTCCCTTTTCTTATAGTAGAGAGACTCCGTGACAGAAGTCTACACACACTCTTCTCTAAGAAGACATTAAAAAAAGTCATTAACACGTCTGCCGTAAGAACCGTGAAAATCCACCCCCTGCATCAAGTTATGGGCAGGTCTACAAAGGCAGAAGAAGCACAAGCACTAAACCTAACGCCAGGCCCTTTACAAAGCCAGGCTCCTAGTAAACAAAAACAATTTAAGGCTTCTGCTTCACACGTTCCTGCCCTGCTTGGCTGTGATTTTTTCCAGCTCAGGCCCAGCAAGAGGAGATGACGAGACATTAAGCAGCAGACAAGCAGGCCTGGCGGATGCTCTGCGCCCAGGTGTTAAGGAGTGCTGTGACAGAGTGCTTGTCAGGAAGCTGCAGCAATTTTGACATCATGTAGCGATACACTGACTGCAAGAAAGGGTTTGCTTCTGGAAAGAAAAAAGCAGAAAGAGTGTTATTTAAAAAAATAAAGGACACCATACAGATGGCAGCTCGTGTGTGGGCGGTTTTGTGACTCATACTGATGGGTTATCAAAGCTGGGGATTTGGAGCTGCAGAACTGAGAAAAATGAGTCATTGGCTTTTCTTTCCTTCACCTCACCACTGGAAGCAGTAGCAGTGTCTTGTTACATATCCAAAGCTTCCAAAATTCAATCAAGGGATTTCCTTAGGATACGTGAATTCTGAGCTTCCAAAGCTTAAAAGTGTGAGGGCAGTTTTCCTGTAAAAACGTTGTGTGTGTGTGTTTATAAGTAAAAAAATGTTGGTTCTCTTCTTCCCACTTGGCCTCTAGCAGTGTCCCTCAAAAAAACCCAGTATTCTGAAATCACAGATCAAACTTTACCACATCTCTTTCTGCAGCACAAATAAATCCACACTCAAAAGACAGGATGGGAGTCTTAATATGAAGTGGTCAAATGGATCACAAACGCTAAACTCACCAGTTCCAAGGCTTAATGTAGACCCTATACCCCATCACCCACCCAAATGTCATTTTCTGCCTGCCTTGTTCTTTCATACCGTACTGCTGAGGGTTATCAATCCATAGGGGGCTCTGATGTGGATAATCAGCTGGGACGCTCAGTTGCAATGGTGGGACATTTGGAAGGTTCTTGTCATCTGGAATCAGACACATTTTGCATTATTTTCTCAACATTCTCTAAGAGACACCTAAACTCACTTATCAGGCAGCCTCTTTATTAAGTAGGAACTCAGAAACAACCTCTCTTTCCCAGGCAACAAGGACCTGACCCATCAAGGTCTGGTTAGGATCCTCTGTTACCCTTTTGTCTCTTGGGCAAGTTTTGGACCTTAACCAGGCCCAGTCAACCTCTACTGCTGCCACCACCACCACTGCAGGCTTTTAGCCTGCAAATATCAAGAGGATATTTGAAGACAGAGCTGCCTTTTCTTGCCACTCACCTAGCTTGCATATGAGGTGGACGGTGCCATTGTTGCTGCAATGGGAAGGATCCAGATTCACCAAGAACTTTGGGTTTAATCTTGCAACCTCCCCTTGTAATACATTTGGTATAGTCTGCCTTTCGTCCTCTTCATACTTCCGCTTCCGAGGGGAAGTCACAGGGGTCCTATGATGGGACAGCCAATTTCAGATTCAATTCTCATTTCTAATTAATTTTGCATACAAAAAGATAAGGCAGCCACCAACAACAACTGGTCTAATTAAAATATCAAAGCAAGATAAAATAACTTTAGAAATAGCCGGAACAATATATATGCACAAATATCTGACAAATTCCAGAAGGGTAGCTGTGCTAAATCTCTTGCAGCACACACAAGTAGTCTTTGGGCATCTTATTCCTTCCATGCCTGGGCTCTAAGCTTTCCTAGCTCTCATAGAATCATAGAGTTGGAAGAGACCACAAGGGCCATCTAGTCCAACCCCCTGCCAAGCAGGAAACACCATTAAAGCATTCTTGACATATGCCTGTCAAGCCTCTGCTTAAAGACCTCCAAAGAAGGAGACTCCACTACACTCCTTGGCAGCAAATTCCACTGCCGAACAGCTCTTACTGTCAGGAAGTTCTTCCTAATGTTTAGGTGGAATCTTCTGTCTTGTAGCTTGAATCCATTGCTCCGTGTCCGCTTCTCTGGAGCAGCAGAAAACAACCTTTCTCCCTCCTCTATATGACATCCTTTTATATATTTGAACATGGCTATCATATCACCCCTTAACCTTCTCTTCTCCAGGCTAAACATATCTCACAATTCCTTAGCCATCTTTCAGCAGATACTGGAACAAGGAATATACATACGTGATGGGTGGACCATGGATGGCAGTCATTGCTGGCATAAAGGTTCGGTAGAGGGAATGATTGAAGACTGGTGAGCGGATATTGGCCAAGACAGCATCCAACAAGGGTTGGCACAAGTACTGCTGCTTTGTGGGAGGCACTGTAGGGGGTGGGGGGGTGGGCTGACATACAAGAGACACACAAGGATTTAGGGAAGGTGTAGTTCTGTCCAAGCCAGTAGGTGTTGCTGTACTCTCAGGAAACAACAGTTTTAAGAATAACTTGAGATTTCAGGCCCTCTGCTCAGATGCCAGCTTACAGATCTGTCCACTGAATCTCAGACAGCTCCATGTAGAGACAAAGGACTTCATAAGGCACCCACCCTCATCCTACCAGGTTCACCTCCCATGAGCAGCTCCAACTCACCCACTCTGCTTGGCCTTGGGGCTAGCCAACTGTCAAGATGCCTGTCTTTCTTTCCTTACCCACCATCTACTGGGGGTTCTCAGATCCCATCAAGCAATTGCTCCTTACTCAGCTTTGGACACACTGAAGTTTGCTTGTATGGTTGACTTGCAACTTAACGTGCCTGTAACTTGCGTGAGCTCAGCTTTATGGGCCTGGCTGATTTTTTTTTTATAAAAAAGAGGCAGTCATCAAGGGGGGCAGGAATTGGAAGAAGACAGGGACATTGGCAATTGCGCCCACCAACGCACTCACCTTGGGTGAGCAGTTAAGAGAGTGAAAGCGGCCTTGGGAGCATTCAGAGGTGCATGGAAGTCTTCAGTGGTTTCTACAGGACATTTTCCAGTATTTAAAGGATTGACTATGTGATTTTGGCTTTACGTGCTACCTCTGGAACTTAACTTGTGTAAGTTGCGAGTCGTTTGTTCTTGTAAAAGCAGAATAGCACTGTAGCTCTGTCAGCGCCAAGGCCCATCTAGTCCTGTTCTCATAGTGGCTATCAGATGTCTCTGGGAAGAAGCCCAGAAGCAGAGTGCAACAGTTGCACTCTCCCTATCTGTACCGGTAATTCCTTGCAACTGCTATTCAATGGCATGGCATGCCATGGCTAATAGCTGTTGATAGCTTCATCCTCCATGCATTTGTCTAATCCTCTTAAAACCATGCATAATCTTATACTCTATGTCTCCTCTTAATTGCCTTTTCTCAAAACTTAAAAAGTCCCAAATATTGTAACCTTTTCACATAGGGAATTCGATCTGGCCCCTTTTGGTTATCCCTTTTTAAATCTACAATATCCTTTTTGAGGTGTGGTGACCAGACCTTTATGCTGTACCGTGTCCAACTTCTTTGCCTAGATTTTCCTTCTTTTGTTCCTGACGTGCAGAATCATTGAGAAGAGAAAGCCCCCTGCTATTGTGGACTAGGGGAACAGAGATACACACAGAGGGAACTTACCACAGCCATGTCATTCTTGAGCTTCTCCAGAGCTATTTCACATTTCTGCAGTGTCTTCAGAGGACAGCTAGGAATGAAGAAAGTCAGTCTCAGAACAGGCACTTTTCTGCTTCAGAGAAAGTAGAATCGCCTCCTCGTTCCCCAGATGGACATGGCAAGCCACCAACAAACAGCACTCTCCCACCCCACTACTGCTGCTACACACAATGGTTAGGAAGAATGAAGCCACCTACTGGAACCTGGCCCTGCTGCTGGGGGGGGTATGCTTCTTGTGCCTCTCTTCCTACAGAGAAGACATTTCCTGCCTGCTACACTTGGCAAGCACAAACCAAGAACAAGGCAGGCTAGAGCATTGAGCTGCTTTTTCCTCAACTAAGACAAAGCAGAATTTTGCCTGTGAACACAACTAGCTCTTATTATCTCCTGCCGCTTACAAAGACAACTCCTCTAGCTGTTCAAAGGAAGGAGAGCAGGAAGAGATGATGGGTCGAAAATGAGCACACAAGTTTACCGTTTGGAAGGATCAGTCAGAATATCCAGCAGGCTTTTCATCTTACTGAGGTCCTTCTTCCTGTCTGAAATGATAAGAAAGACGCCTTAAAGAGGCAGTTATGCTAGAACTATCTTGCAGGACAGAGAGAAAGGAGACTGTTTATACTCATCTGTGTTTTGTCCTTTATTTAGAACATTTCTATATGACTTCGTTTCCCCTAGGGAACTCTTAAGTGGCTAGCAGCATAGAAATTTGAAAATAACCAAAGCAACTAAATAAAACGCAATAATAATAATAAATCAGCTTGAACGGGTAATAGTCAAGACAATGCTGTTCATCAACAGTTAAAACATCTCTTGGTTTGAACACTCTAAAAAAACTCTTTGGTGTTAGTTGGCATTCAGCAGGGCTGGCTAACCTGTAGCCCTCCAGATGATCTTGCAGATATTAAACTTGCATCATCCCAAACATGGGGGCCATGTCGGCTGTGGCCTGAAATTAATTGGAGTCCAACAATCTGTGAACCACCCTGAGATCTTTTGATGAACGGTAGTATATAAATTTATTTTTACAAATACAAAAAAACTTATGGAGGGTCACAGGTAAGGTTACCCACCAATGCCATAGAGTGGAGAGACCCAACTGACCTCTTTTTATGGTTCACTGGCTAATCATTGCATGTTTTCAGTTTATACTTTATTTTCCTGAGCAGCAGCTGCAGCCTAGTTTTACAGTTGCATCAATATACATCTCAAACTGGTATGTGCTTGTGGAGGAGGGAATTTGGGGAAAAGAATAGGATTGTGGAGTGAGGGACTTGCAGGAGAGGAGAACATGGGTGAATGCACAACTGCAATGATATAAATTTGGTATTAATAGTAGGAGACTGTATAATGAAGGAAGGCGGCATTACGACAGTGGCCCTGAAGGGAGGCAGCAGCAGATCTCTTCTGACAGGTGAAGGAGGTCTGTGCCTCTTAAAATTCAAGCTTCCCTGCCTAAGACAACCACTCAGAAGGAGGTCATAGGGTGCAACATGGCCTCTGTCACATCCTTGCGAGGACAGCAGCAGATGGCACAAACTGATAGTGTGTCCATCCCTTCTGCTTTTCAGAGGGTGCAAAAGTGCAAAATGCCTCAGGCAGCCTTCCATATGGCCCTTGGTGTGCCATGCCCAAACACGGTTCAGCCACAGAATGTAACTCTAGGCAGAGCCAAAGAATTCATCGCCACCCAGTTTCCCTCTACTTCCTACTTCTTGCACATGACAAGGCTATATTTACAGGTAACCCGGCAGCAAGTAGGAAATAACATGGCTTGATCTGGACTACCAAGCCCGAGACCTAGGAGAAAGCCTCTTGGTACCACCTGCTGCAAGGGGAAAGGCTATCAAGGCTGATACCCCAAGCACACCACAGGGGGTGGGGGACACACTTACCTTCATTCTTATCTATCTTGTTGATCATCCTCCGCAGAGGCTCAATGTACTTGGAGAGCTGCTTGAGTTTTTCCAGGTACTGCTGCTCCTCGGATTGGCTGGAGCTCGCTGGGCTCATGACAGAGTTGGGATTGCCTTCCAGGCAGAAAAGAGGACAAGTTAGAGCCATGGAGTAAAGGCACAGAATAGGAGGAGGAGGTAGTTGCACCCAGCAGAGTTTGCCTTCCATCTGCTTTCCTGCATGCACCCCCAGGCTGCTCCCCCTCTGCCACCATCACCAAGCTGTTCTGGGGATTCAGAGTTTGGCTGTGGGACATGCTGCCTTTGTCCTGTTGTCGGGCTGCCTGCAATGCAACTTCTGCCAGGGAATCAGAGGGTCACAGGCTGTACGCAAATTATGTTCACCCACCACACCACTCATAGTTAAAATTACCAAAAATCCTCTCAAATGCCAGCACTGGGTCCCCACAATTAACCCCATTTATGCAAAAAATGCAATACAGGCACAAACCTGGAGGTAAAAAGAGGGGCAACCTGGTTTTGCTCCCTCAAGCCCTGCACAAATTACCTGGAGTATTAAGTGGCCCTGGAGATGGGACACTGAAGTTCTGTGGCGTTCGTGCAGCTGCTGGACTCTGAGAGGGCTGAGGAGATGGACTGGGGAGGAAGCTGCTGGGAGATGGGGCTGGACCAGAGCTGAAAGAGGAGGAAGATATTTCCCATTGAGGTCTGGGGATGAAGCAGCTATTATTGACCCTAAAAAGAAAACCTGAAACCATCTGAAGCCTGCTTACTCCTACATCAAGGCTCACCTGACATTAGAGTTGGGCTGGGAGGTTGGCTGCCCGGGCTGGGGAGAGGGCTGAGGTGGCGGAGGCATCGGCTGAGGGGTCTGGGCTTGCTGGGCTGGTGAAGGAGAAGACATCATGGTGATGCTGCTCTGGCTGACCTAGAACAAAGGAACCGTCACTGGCAAGAGGAGCCTTTCCAAACAGCCAAAGGCACCAGGACAAGAGCAGCGGCCAGGGATCCCATTGAAAGGCAGCATATTTGACCTGCTGAGGAGCCTTGGGCTTGCCACTCTCTCCTGGGCTGTAAAGTAATTGTAATGAACATGGCAGGAAGCTCAAAAACTCTTCAAACTAAGTGTGGAAAAAACAGGCCCAACACAGCAGCATTTCACTGCAAACCTCCTGTGACTTCACCACATGCAGAATTCTTCCCTGGCTTGCGAAGGACAGAGAGCCAACTCAGGGAGTCCTCAGTTCCATCTACATTTACTAGACCAAACATCTGTCTGAAAAATGCCAACCTCAACTAGTACCATGGGAGACTTACCTTCATTGTGGCCCAGTGCACCAAAACCCTGTTCCTTTAAGCTCTGTCAATGATTTCCTAGTAATAATCCACAGCAGACTGAGATGGTCCAAGGTGTGTATGTGTGCTGCATGCATGACAGATACAAGCTAGCTTGGCAGAAGAATGCTCCAGCCCCACAGAGAACAGAGCCAGAGTAAAACAGGGAACTACATGGAGCAGCAGCAGCAGTAGCTCATCATACAAAACACGTGTGTTTTGGGAAGCAGAGGAGGTGCGTGCCACAGTCCACAAGCTGCCCAAGTTGGCAGACTGCTTCCCTCTTTTGCTCCATTTCCACTGAGCATTAGAAGATCAGACAGACAAAACTTTCCGTTCCTCTTTGGGGGGACTCATTAGAAACTACAGCCGACTGCATTTAAATCTAGCTGAACAAACCCATCGTACCATAGTCCCTGCCCCCTCCCCCAGGGCCAATGGAGGCCTCGTATTTAGGCACTAATTAAGTTTTGCAGCTTTTAAAAAAAAATGCACATCAGACGAAAATATGATACCCACCCTCTCGGCTTAGAGCTGCAAATTAAGCAAATGAGACCATTTTTTGAATTAACAAATATTGACTTTGTCATTTTAAAGAGTTAAAAAATTCATAAATATTGCTTAAAAATATACCGTTTCAGATGACACAGGATTAGACGGTGATGAGCATGTCCTCCCCGATCTGCTGCTTATGTTGTATGAACAAACAGCTCACTCTTCAGAGCCTTATTTTGCTTTCCTCTGCCGTCATTTTTAATCTTTATTATGGCTAGGGGCCTCTCTAGATCTCTAAGAGGGCCTGCTCCCCCACCCCCTTCAAATTCCAGCCAAATGTGTGTGCAGTTTGCAGCATAATTAATTGTTCTAGGAATCTGAAGCAAAGAGTGAAGGCCGAGATTCTGTGTTCTCAACCTCTAATCTTCACAGCTGGCTCCCTCTAAAGGAGCAGCTTTTTTTATTTAAAAAATGGACAGATACTGATCAAAGCAAAAGGCCCATAGATAAGCAACACCTGTTCTTTTGCTTACTCTAGCTGCACAGCAGGGTTGACTGCCCACAGAACTTAAGTGAATGCCTTGGACCCAAAGCTTTCTTCTTTTTAGGATTCTACCTTATTTAAACTGCTCTCAATGCAAATTGTTTTCAGAAAACATTGGTGCCACTCAACTGCAAGAGAGAGTTCTTCAACTGTTTATCTGACAGCCTGATGCTGAATTTCTACAAGGCATAGTTGAGAGGGGGGAAGTGTTTCGTGACTGGCAAGCGCTGCAAAGCCAAGCCAGAACACCTTACCTAGAAAGCAAACTCCTATTTAAACCCAGTGTGAATCACAGGTATAGGGCCTGCCATTGTGCAAATGGGTTGCTCATCCACTGAGAAGCCACAGCAGTTTCGGTGTCAAGCCTGCAATGTGGAAGGGAGGTTGGACATGGGTGCCACACGGCTCATCTGTCAAACCTGTAGGGACTAGCTCAGAGATTTTGAGAAGCCTGCTAATTTAGGGGATACCGATACCGGCTTTGGTATTAGTGCTACAATACAGATAAGGGAGCAGCCAGCAAATTACTAGATCATTTTTTGTGTCCAGCTGATGGAAAGCAAGCTGGGAACAGAAGTGCTTGTGAAGCAGTAAGCAGGGACTGAAGGATATGCTAAGTGGCTGTGGATCTTTCTATGCACCCAGAACTACTTGCTGTTGACAACATTTAAGGCTATTCACAGGGTTGTCCATGTCAATCTGCTTCCTATGAATGCAGTGCTGGGTGAGTCAGATTAGAGGTCAATGTCTGGGTTTCCTTCTCAGGTGGCGTTTGTATGAAGCAGCTTTAGGAACCTTCTACCAACCAAAGCTGGTCTACAGAGAGGATATTGGTTCTCCTTCCCAGAACTTGTGTGGCTGCAGCTGTGACTGTATTCCACCAGGCCCAGATTCATTATGGCAGAGGAAACCTACATTCCCGCCGTCAGCTAAGCTGTGCAATCTGCCAGTGGACCTTGGTCAAAGCACTCACTTTCAGCCTTGGGAAGAACAGGAAGAACTGTCTCTCAAGACATTATTGTTTCCTGGCCAGCAAGATAAGGGTTGGAAAGAACTTGAAAACTAGGCATGCCAAACAGACCACAGAAGGTAGGAGTCAGTGAGAGAAGCAGCTCAGTGGAACGAGCCAAGCTCACAAGAGCCTTGCTGCTGTGTGAGTCAACACAAACCCTGGGATGTAACCGCCTCACAACAAAGCAAAACACGGGGGCTGCCAGCAGTTCTACGCTTTGAGAGTTGATGCTGCTTGAGCCCCCATGATGCACCCCAGCAATTTCTTTTCTGGGGGGAACCTAATGGTGCAACATACTGAAAAAAACAGCACACAAGGCTGGGCGGGGAGGTCATCTCAAGATCAGTGGACCAACCGAGCAGGTGAATATCCGTTGGTGGAGTTCCTCAGCAAGGGTGCTTGGGGGACACAAGTGGAGTATTTCACAGGTGTGGAAACAGCCAAACAGACCTGATAAAGACTGCACAGAATACCTTCTCCTGGAGTTTAATTGCCCTGACATGCTGCAGTCATTAACAATCCAAATGTGGGTGCAGAAACCACCTTGGGTGCAAATCCACAAAGTCACTTCATGTTGATCTTCGGTGTTCAGTCATTATGCATATGGCTTTTGTGAAGATGACAAATTGGGACTGTATAGCAGAAGGACTACAGAAGTGATAAACAGAAGCTCCAGCAATCTAAGCACCAGCAATCTGAAGGTGGTTTGACCTCTCTCTCCCTGCTGATTAAACAGACTGCCAGACAACCCACTTGAGTCAGATCTTGGCAGGATGGGTTTGGTGAGATCCCAGAAAGACCCACAAGGCTTCCTTCAGGGGAGCAGGAGGCACGAATCTCTGTTCAGTTGCCTTTGACTGGGCTGCATAAATGGCCAGAAACCTCTACCAGCCTCTTAGGAGGCAAAGAGAAGAAAAAGAGCAGCAGCAGCTACAATATGTAACAGGGAGAGCACATCTACCCCTCAAGGGTCTTTGCAAGCTTCCTCCTCCCCCAGAGGGCAGGCACAGGTTCAATGCATGTCTTAGCAGCTAAATCAGCATTCCTGCGATCTGTTCCTATGAACTATGCCAGGGGTCCCCAAACTAAGGCCCGGGGGCCAGATGCAGCCCAATCACTTTCTAAATCCGGCCCGCGGACGGTCCAGGAATCAGCATGTTTTTACATGAGCAGAATGTGTCCTTTTATTTAAAATGCATCTCTGGGTTATTTGTAGGGCATAGGAATTCGTTCATATTTTTTTTCAAAATATACTCCGTCCCCCCCAAAGGTCTGAGGGACAGTGGACCGGCCCCCTGCTGAAAAAGTTTGCTGACCCCTGAACTATGCCAAGCATTGTGGAGGCGAGGGGCAATGCCTCTCCTGGACTTCCCTGCTCCCAGAAGCTAATCTGCGGTCCTGCTTAGCTTCCCCCACCATTCTATGGGCTGCCTTCATTGGGGTGCCCATGTTCACTGTTGAGTGTGCACACCAGTAGTTGAACAGAACTCATAACAAGGGAGGTGGCCCCTTGTGCAAAACCCACCCCACCAGCCCCCTGGCACAACACACATCAGCTCCAGTAAATACCTGAGGCATTTGCTGTCCACCCAAAGGAATGGTGCTTGGAGGCGTGGCAGAGACAGCGGTGGTAGGCGGGAACCGTGGTCTTATTTGCATCCCACCTCGGGCCATAGTTGCGGTGATCATCTTGGGAGGACAGAGGGACAGACAAAAGTAATCGCAACACAAGAAACGCAGCACGCCGGCAGGATGAGAAGCACATGCAGCCTCCGAGGGGGAGGTGGAAGTCAAGCGAACTAGTCTTAGGAAGGCAACCCTGCAGCAGTTGCTGGGCTTGGGAGACACAACACTTGCACTCCTGACTGGCTGTCAAGAGAACTCTGGGGTGAGTGGGTGGATGTGGGGAGCTAGAATCCAATTAAGGGGAAACAATTAAAGGGGGGGGGGGAGTTCAGCTGCACATCAGCTGTATCAAGACCCTCTAATGCAGGCATGTCAAACCTGCGGCCCTCCATATGTTTTGGCCTACAACTCCCATGATCCCTAGCTAGCAGGACCAGTGGTTGGGGAAGATGGGAATTGTAGTCCAAAACATCTGGAGGGCCGCAGGTTTTACATACCTGCTCTAATGGGATGCCAAACCTAGAAGAGGAAATTGACATCACTGACCCACCTGGACACACAGCACCAGTCTGTATTAAGCTCTGTTTTAAGGTCCAGGTGTGACATGGGCAGGTTTGACCAGAGTTTCATCATCTGCAAACTATATGGCTCATCCGGAACAAGCCAAATTAGTGGAAAAGGCTTTGGACCCGTCTCCTGCCCAATTCCTGACCCTCAGGGGAGTCCTTAAGACTAGCCCAGACCTTGGGGGATGGGGGAGAATGATGATAGGCAACTGCATTTTGTGCTTCATGTAAATGGACCTGCAGCAGCCACAGCAACAATGTGTCTTGGGGAAAAAAAGTCATAGAGCTCAAAGTTGCTAACAAAAAAGTTAGGAACACAAACACACACATGAAACAAGGAGAAAGGAAATCACAACTCAAGAACAGCAAAACTTTGCACAGCTGTTAGTTCATTGCAGAGCAATCAAGCCCCCTCCCCTCCCCCCCCCCAGCCTGGGGCAGTGACGGATGGTCAAAGAGGCTTTTTGGAAGAGAAAGGAATGAGGGGAGGCCAGACAAACCACATGCGCATGTCCAACACACACAGCATGCAAAAGCCGCCACAGCAGGGGAGGGCAAGGCCAGGCAGCACACAACAGCAGAAGCAGCTTCCCAACAGAGGCGGATGCGCCACAGAAAATGGAGGGTGAGCCATGGCGGGCATGGGTGGTGGTGGTGGTGGCGGCAGCAGCAAGACCGGGGGTGGGGGTGGGGCAGCTGACAAAACGTGCTCCTCCTCCAGGCATTCCTCCACATTCAGAGCCACACAGGCGCCAGCAGGCTCAACCGAGGGACCACCGTGGGCTGGGGCCTCCTGCCACACCACCAAAGGGAAGACTGTTGGAGCCACGGCCTCCAAAGGCTCCTCCTAAGACCCAGCAGGAGAGTTGAACCAACTGCGAAGGCAGCACCATGACTTCAGTAAGCTGAACTTGCCAAGAACTCCAGACTGCAGGACCTGCCCCCCCCCCCAAGGCAAAAGCAGTTTGTGGAGACGGGGGGGGGGAGGCTGAGAAAGAGCTACTCTGGCACAGTAAAAGTGTTAGAACTGTAGAGTTGGAAGGGTCCACGAGAGTCAACTCTTCCAACCTCCTGCAATGCAGGAGTCTTTCCCCCAACATGGAGGTTGTACCCACAACCCTAATATTAGGAGTCTTATGCTCTACTAACTTGTTTGGGGTTTTTTCCTCTAGGATGCGCCTCTTCTATTTCAAATGAGAGTGAGTACACAGGCATCACCAGCGCAGAGCTCCCAAATTCCCAGGAACAACTCGTAGGGAGGATTTTCTCCCCCACCTCTTGAGGACTTCTTAAACTTATGGAAGAAGTTTAAATTGTACACAGGTTCAATTTCCTGGACAGCTAATTTGCGTATATCCTTCCTCCTACAAATTCAGTCCCCCCCCTTCCCCCTCCCCCCAAAAATCTAGAAAATGGAAGTATCAACTGCTAACCTCTCACTCCTAGCGGGTTTTGAGACATGAAGCTATGACCAAGATGTGGATCCAGACAGCATCTTGCCCCAGCAAAAGAGAGTGGAGTGGAATTCAGCTCCAGAAGCCACTGGATGTGGATGACCGTCCTTGAGGATTGATGGCTCACATCTCCACAACACACTGAAAGGGCCTGAACTGGAGGGCTGGCTCCAGCAGCCCACAATCCAGAGGAGAAAGTCTGCCTAGAAGAGCCGCCTCATGCGATTGGCTTGCCTTTCGTTCAAGGCTTCCTCCCACACAGTACCACCAGGAGGGCTCATTGAATGATGATAAGGGAAGGGTTCGGGGAAGTAGTATGGTAAATAAATCCTAACTGCATTTCTAGGAGAAAGGGCAGGCAGGCAGCAATTGCCTCCTGATCCCAATGGGAGATGAAGCTCCACTCCAAGAAGTAAGAACCCCCCCTTGCCAGGCATCAAGAAGCAAGACGCTGGAGAGACTACCAGAAAAGTCAGGAAGCGATTTAATTTGAAAACCACAGAAAGGCACCCATAAAGGACAGAGAAAAGGCCCAGAGCCAGGCATTTCCTTGGTTAAAGCAAGTCGCTTGTTGTATTAGAGATGGTCATCAGCCTCTCTCTAGGTGTCTTAATGTGCATGACCTCTCCTTGGCAGGCTGGAGAAGCCAACCCTACTTTGGGCATGGCCAAGAGCCACAATAACCAATTATGCCCCCCTAAATCAGGTGTGGGGTATCTCTGTTCCTTGAGATGTTGCTGAACTCCAATTCCCATAATCCCTGGCCAATGACCATGCTTGCTAGCTGGGTCAATAGTTCCCCACACCTGCCTTGGATGATGTAATTGAGGCTGGCCCCCTAGGCCTTTTCACCTTGGAGCAACTGGTAGCAGCCACCATTTGTCAGAATGGTGCGTGCCAGCCAGAAAGAGCACCCCAACTCCCACCATAGATAACCATTCCCAAAGGCATTAGCTGACCATTTCCTCAGCACACAATCAAGGACTTCCTCGTAGTCTTTGCGACTGCCAATGCCACAGTATTAACTGGCCAGAGGCCACATCAGGTGGGAAATGTTGGTTTGTTGTGTTTGGGAAGCTGCTTTGTGCAAGCCCAGTTGCTTTCACACAAGCTTGGCCCGCTCCCATCTGCTAGCCAACTAGCGAAAGATGAGGTGAGCCAGAGTGGGAATCAGGGGGGGCTATGGCAAATGGGTGGAAGCACATGGACCTTGTGACAGGGCAGCCAGAAAAGACATGGAAGTGCATCCCAGGACTTTGCACTCTTTACCCCGCCGAACCTTTGAAGAGGCCCATCTGCTTCCAGTTCATTAA